>NC_082594.1:131979451-132174287 GCF_030936135.1 Gavia stellata
TGTTGAAGACGACTGCTGGGCTAGGTGGTCCACTGGTCTGACCCAGAATGTCATTTCTGATGTTCTTAGATTTTTTAAAACAGAAGACGTGCCTCATGCTGACCACCGTCTCCATTTACTTGCTGTCAGACTCTGTCCTTCTGTTTTCCCATTTTTAGGAAGGATTAACAGCTATTGCCGGGAATTATTGCAAGGGTAGAGATATTATGAGCAAGGGGAACTGAGAACTTTTGGAAGCAGGCCTCATAAGTGCATTATTTTTACATTAAACTGATTTAATTGACTTACTGGGAAAGAAGGGAAAACACAATAATGAAACCAAAGCCAATGGTTCATTGTGACATACAGCTAGTAATCTGGTAGTGATAACTTTTTATATAACGATCTTCATACATCGTGTTCTTGTACTTCTGCTTTTTGTTGTTGGACCTCAGGAGAATTGTACGTCCTTTTCATATCAAAAGTTTTTAAGGGGAGGAGAGGAAAAAATGATACATATTTTGAAACCACATTAATATGGAAGTGTGAGAATGGAAATGCAGTCTTCCTTAAGAAAACATTTAACCTGTTGATACAATAAGGCTGGTTGAAATTTCTGAAACATTTGGTTTGGCAACCTCAACTTGTTCTTTTAATCCAGTCTGTTGGTTGCAAAATGTTAAATTCATGGAGCTGCCTGGTGGCAGCTGAATTTATGAAACGGAGACTGGTATTGTTTATTACTTGTTGCCTGGGACCTCTTTCTCTATTTTCTATGAAGGTCTCACTAACACCTTCATAAACTGAATCTAAAATACGATCAGCTCAGGATCACCTATTCAGTTCTGTGTAGTATTTGACACTGACTTGTCAGAAGTACATAGGGTGAACTGAAAAAGTAGAGCAGCAGTGACCGGCTTTTGTAGGTTCATGCTCTAAAACAAATCCCAAAGGAAGAAAAATGGGTTCTTTCTCAAAGAGACACCCTGTAAAAGGCATGCTCAGGCTGACTTCTCCCCTGCACCATCACAGGAAAGGAAAAGCTCTATTGAGGTTAGACTTTTGCCGCTCCCCTTCTGCCATAACTGCACACTGTGGTGCTGAGCGGAGCATGAGATAATCCATACCCTCCCTCTTCTCCTCCTTTCTATCCACTCAGCATTCACTGGTGACAGCAAGGGGAAGAAAAGAGAAAGGCAGTTTGTAAAAAAAAGTGGAAGAAAATGGATTTAACTGGGTGAATATAAGCTTGCAACAAGCCTCCACTGCACTCTGGAGCTTCTCTCCAAAACGCAGAACAAGACATCGCCTTATTCTAGGTTTTGACAGCAGAAAATAGATGTAGCAAATAACCTGCCTGAAGGAAAGTCCCCCACAGTCTCTGTTGCACGACATGCAGGCATCATCGAGGAGTGTAAGGGTAAATCAGGGAAGCAGAGTAAAGAAGGCCAGGCTGTTTTCCACACTGGGAACTGGGATCACGAAGATAATCCTCACTCTCAGCCTTGCTGGTGTAGAGCAAAGGGAGGTTCATTTGCGCAACATTCATGTCTTTATGGGGGGATGGCGAGACATGTAGGCTGAACAACCAGCTAATTTTTCTAGAGAGGAAAAAGAAACATCATCTTTCCTACTTAAACAGCATTGAGGAAGTGGGAAGCTCCTTCACTGCGCCTCTGGCAGTCTTGATACCAAGTCAGCGGCTTGGTATAGATAGACCCAGTGTAAATATAGGGACAGAAAAGAGCTCGCTCCCAAACTCTGGCTGCCTCTGCTGGGCTAACGAGTAAGGACCTTATCTATATCCGTGCTGCTATCAGGCTGTGTTGTACCGTGGGGATCCGTGCTGGTACATGACAGTATGGAGCTGGCAATCATTTGCCCACAGCCTTATTCCCACTAGAAGTGCATCTTGAGCACCTAACACATAGAAACCAAGCACGGGCACGGAGGGTCTGTGGCCATCCTCGCTCCTTCGGGCAATAACTCTTGTCTTTTTGTCTTTGCCACACACAGCACCGGCCTCAGAAAGCTCCCCCTGGGCAGCACAGGCACTGTGAGAGATGTTTCAACCGGCACTGCCGTGCACCCATTGAGCCCTCCGTCTCCTGCATGGTGATCAGCTGCCACTTTCACTGCGGGGCCACCTTCCACATGTGCAAGGAGGAGGAGCACCAATTGCTCTGTCCCTTAGAGCAGGTCTCCTGCCTCAACTCAGCCTATGGCTGCCCTTTTTCCATGGCCCGCTTTAAGCTGGCGAAGCACCTCCAGGTCTGTCCAGCCAGTGTTGTCTGCTGCTCGATGGAGTGGAATCGCTGGCCAAACGTGGATTCAGACACAACCCTCCACAAGAACATTATGAAGGAGCCCTTGAACGAAGAGTGTCTGGACACAGCCTTGGCGCTCAGAGACCAGAAGATACTTTTCAGGACTTTGAAAATAGCCAACTTGTTTCCAGAGTGGAGGAAAAAGGATGAAGTGGAAGAGCTAATGGACGAAGCCATGGGTGGGGAAGAAGGTGCTGTGGGAGGAGTAGCCTGTGGTTCCCGAGAGGCTGACGACCAGTCGTCCGAGCTCAGCCAACGTGAGCGTGAAGATTTGGCAAAGGACAAAGAGGGAATGGATCTAGGGAGTTACAAAACCTGGGAGAATATTTTCAGCAAAGAGCTCCAGGCTTGCAAAGTGACGGGCTCAGCAGCCAGTGCAGGACAAAAGACAGAGGAGGCTTCTAAGAAAAGAGCATCAGCCCCTCATGCTGCTGGCTCCGCAGAGAAGGCAAAGGAAGTACCTGACGGTGCAGAAGAGGCAAAGGACCAAAAGCCTGAACAAGTAACACGAAATACGGAAATGACAGGACTGGCTCCCTGGCAAGAAGGGGTCCTGGAGAGGCTGAAGAAGGAAGTTGGTGTAGGTGATTACAACATGTACCTGGTACATCATGGGGGAATGCTCATCCGCTTTGGCCAGCTAGCTGCTTGCACTCCCAAAGAAAAAGACTTTGTCTATGGGAACTTGGAAGCTCAGGAGGTGAAGACTGTCTACACCTTCAAAGTGCCAGTCAGTTACTGTGGCAAAAGAGCACGACTAGGAGATGCACTGGGCCACAAGATGCCAACTTCAGACAAGTCAGTGGATACCTCAGAATTGGGAATAAACCTAGAAGAACTACCAAAGGCAAATATAGTTAAAGCCACACTGCTGTGTGCACTGGAAAAAGAGCTGAAAGGCCATGAGATCTCTGAAGCAAGGGGTATCGATGGACTCTTTGTGGATTTTGCAACACAGACATACAGCTTTCCTCTGGAGCCCTTCTCCTCCAATGCTGTTCTAGCAGATATTCTGGATGAAAAAAGCCCACCAGAACTCCACGTGGAGCTCTACACTGAATGTGTAACCAGAAGACACAACAAAAGCAGCTCAGCTTTCACATTCACTTGCAGCCATTTCTTCAGGAGGGACGAGTTCCCGTCCCACTTCAAGAATGTGCACGCCGATATCCAGTCATGTCTGGATGGATGGTTCCAGCGTCGCTGCCCGCTGGCCTATTTGGGATGTACTTTTGTTCAAAATCACTTCCGCCCTGATGGACTTAAGGCCAAGGTTATCTACAGCAAGCCTCTCAAGACATTTGCTATTAAGCCAGAGGTGGACACCCTCCTTGCTGAATCAGGGAAGTTCAGTTCCACAGTGGCTAATCGAGGGAGAAATAAGGACTCGCTGAGCAGCCTCCCAGTGGAAGTGCTCAAGTACATTGCAGGGTTCCTGGACAGCTTCAGTTTATCTCAGCTATCGCAGGTGTCAGTGCTGATGAGGGACATCTGTGCCACACTTCTTCAAGAGAGGGGAATGGTCCTGCTGGTCTGGGAGAAAAAACGATATTCCCATGGCGGTACTGCGTGGAAAGCTCGCAAAAAGGCAAGTGACTGTGACACTGGCAAAAAGACAGCCATGGGTTGTCTCCAGATAAAACAAAAGCATAGCAAGGGATGCTGCATATAAGCACACAGATGTGGGGAAGGTTCACGAGGTTGTGAATTTGCACCACAATTGTCAGGGGTCAGGGCTGTAAAATGCAGTACATCTAGCAGAGGTAGGAAGGTGTAAGTGGACATCTTCTGACTAGCTGGAAGTCCCCACCCAAGCTTGTCTTGGGTAATCTGTTTGCACATACACCGTTTTTAGGCACTGGGAACTGAGGATTCCTGATATTTAAAGGTTACACATGGATTTTTGAAGAACTTGAAGTTCATACTGGTTTTTTGCTCTTTACAAGCCAATCTAGGGTATGTGAAAACTAAAACATACTTTAGAATGCCAAAAAGGTAAAGAACAAGGAGAGGTGGCTGTGAAAGGAGCTCAGGTATTTGCATCAACCCCCAAGAGCTTTCATGATCAGTAGTTCACAGGATGGCCATGAGTGTCTGACTCGTTGGGTTGCGAGCACCTGAGGGATCAGCACTGGGATAGGAAGCCTTCTTCTGCAAAGCTGTCTCCTACTGTTTGTGCTGGAAATTGGCTGTTTAGGTAGTCTGAAAGAAATATGTAAACACAGCTCAGTCTAAGTTCTAGCTGAACAACAGTTATTGCAGGTGTTTTTCTAGCTGATAGCCTTGCAACTGTGCTAACATAAAACTGTTTGAAAGAATAACATGAGAGACTCCAGCATGGCCAAGCAGACAAGACAGAGGTCTAGGAACAAATAATTTAGAGAGCCAGGGAAGGCTCCCAGAAAAGATCTGCTTTCAAGCAGACACCTGAAGTTCTCCACCTATTGATTCCTCTCAAATGGAAGCTTAGTTTATGACTCTTTATTAAGAGAAAATACTTTTTATTAAGATAAAGTACTGTTTATTAAGAGAAAACATGAAGCGTGGTGAATTCAAAATCTGTGTAACAAAGTTTGGTGGCTGCAGGTTGAATTAGCCCAATCCAAAACAGTAATTAGCCACTGAAATAATTTACTGGAGGATGTGGCTTCCTTCAGTAAATGGAAGAAATTCCGGCTGAGCAATCATACAGCAATTAACTTCAGTTATTGTAGCGTAATTTCAAACCAGCAGCATTGAATTTAAGGACTGTCTAACCCTTTTCATGTTAGCTGTCTGTACTGACCACACAGGAATCTTGTTTCCAATGCACAGACTCTGCTTGAAAACGTTCTGTTTGTAATTAGCCTGAATTTCTTGACTACTGTGTATAATAGCTATGATTACTTAGGACGGGGACAGGGTCAGGTAATCTTAAGCGTAGCACACCCACATACTGCCCTTCTTCCACAGGAAGAAACATTTTTAGGGAGAATAAATCTACTATGACTTCAAAAATTCGTTTGATTTAATGGTATACAGCAAATATTGAAGTGACTTAATCACAGTCTTATCACTGCATGCTAGTGTATCACTAAACGGTACACGGTATCACTGCAAACAGAATTGGAAAATTTTAACTGCACATTTCTATTTTTTTACAAGCTTGTACGTCCTCTAGGAATAACTTCAACTTTAGGTTTCCCAGGCTTGTTCTGGGGTGGGGTGAATAACAACAGTGTTATAATGTTAATTACTTTGAAGTTGCTGATAGGTGCTTTGGAAGGTCTTTATGAAGTCAGGTTTCTTTGAGATACGTATCACACAAGCACGCTGTAGTCACTTTGCTTTATAAACATCTTGTATCACACTGTACATACGACAGAGTTTTCTGTAGAGGTGTGGTGCTCAGGTGGCCTGGATTTCCTCATGCCCTGCCCTGGACTGGCACCACAAACCGCAGAAGGATGCCTTCCCGTTAAAAATGGCAGGTGATGACTAAAGCAGCAAAACCAGCAAGTACGAGGTACATAACAATACAGACCCCATTTTTACTTTTTATGCCAGCCCCGCACAACCAGATGTTCACTAGCCTGTCCAGTACGAGTAATGCGCACCCACTATAAGCATATATAGATTTTTTAAATCCTCTTCTATTTTTACCAACATTCCCATTCTCTCGCCCCAATTTCTCTCCCCTTTCCCGTATTAGATCTGGCAGTTCAGCAGCCTGTTCTCCAGAGTTAACAAATGGCAGCGCAATGACGTTGCGTGCATGTCGGAGCACCTGAAGAATTGCCCCTTCTACCAAGTGGAGCACAAGACAGACCCCGTGCTGCTGACAGGCATGTGTGAATCGCGAGAGCAGACTCAAAAGACTTTGGTTTCTACTTTCAAGCGCAGAGTCTGAACAACCTGCTTCCCCTCCGCCACGCTCCTTTCAGGGCCCTTGAAAAGAAGATTTGGGAATTCGGGTGTAAAGATTGTTGCTTCCAACTCTCCTTTGGATGTACAAAACTGGCTTCTCCCCAGCTGCGTTTGAAACATCCTGCATCTCTTCTTTTTCCTGCGTTAATTTAGTAGTTAAAACTTCATCCACTGCTCACTGATATCATGCGCTTTCTGTTTATGTTTCTGTTCCTTGCTTAATACAGCATCCCGAAGAAAGCAATAAGGATCTCTTTTGAACAGCATCTTCGCAACTTTGAAGGTAGGCTGCTGCTACCATGTCCCCAAGAGAAGCAAGAGCATTTAATGTACCTAGCTCAACTAGGTCTGAAACACCTTAGTTTTGGCTGGAAAGCCAAGTTCTAGGAGCACAGGTAGATGCCCTCCTGCCTGGCAGACCTAGGGACTGCTAATCTGTTCTGAGACATGGGCAAAAGAAAAGGGCCCCCCCAAAATTAAGTGACTTAACTAGAACTCCAGTGAGGACTCAGGAATGCACTGCGCAGCCACAGACCATCTTTTAGGACCCCGATTCAGGCAAGCATGCCTAGTTGAGCACAAGCCTAAAGCTGAGCTCATGGGAGCATTCAAACTGAACCAAAGCAAACAAACATGGTCTTTGTTAGAAATAACCAAGTAGCAAACAGTTTTAGGGGCTCAATTGACTTTTCATGTTTTTCAGTAAGTAACTTTCTCTGTTTTATTTAAAAATCCATTAAAGTCATCAGAGAATATTTGAAGTCATTTTTAGAATGCCTTACCTACTCAGTTTTGCAGTTGTAAATTGCAAATAGTAATTGTAAGCAACTGTAAACAATATGTCAAAGAAATGTTATTCTTTTCTGTAAAAGAAAAGGCATTCAGTAATGGTACGGATAATGTTTGCTTCAGTTAAATGGGGCTGAAGTATGAGAACTTTTTCTTTTTTTAAAGAGCAGAAGAGTGATTCAAATTTGGTTTATTTTTTAATAAATACACCAATTCAAAACCAGAATGTGCTTGTTGAGGCAACAGATGAGAGAAAGCGGGCACGTTACCAACAGCATCTGTCTTATTACACTATTTAAACCCATTTCAGAGGTGCTGGTTAGAAATGCCGTAGTTGTGGTGGTGGGTGGGATTCCTCCGAAATGGCCGTAAACCGATTCGACAGCTTACAGCTGCTGCCCAGCCGCAGCAGCGCCGACTCACGCCACTTTCTTTTTTAAGCTCCTAGCCAGAAGTGTGAGCTCAGGACATGAGGCCTGGCTTTCATCTCACTGTCTCGGGCAGGAGAACCTCCCCAGGAGGTGGGACGTCTGCTGGCCTGGACCACTGCTCTCCTCGCCTGGGCTGGCCGGGTGAAAACTGGCCCGGGTGGATGGATACACAACGCAATTGCCATCCCCGGTCTCAGTGCAGATCTGGGATGAGGCAGCTATGCAAGAAGGAGCCCTCTCTTACCGATGAAGGTTGCTGACGAACCTGACCTGAGCGCTTGGCAATCGAAGGCATGAATTGCGTGGTGACCGAAACCACGCTGAGTGCAGCTCGTCCTTGTCTACACTTGCAGCTTAAGTGGCCCCTGTGAGATTTTTAACCATACGAGGATGTTTTTCTTCTCCAGACACGCGCCCTCAGGAGCGTATCATCTGAGTTGTGGGGCAATGGATTGGTCCCAGGAGCAGGAGTAGCAGCAGTTACTTTTTTTTTTTTTTAATGCTGTTCTGTTTTCTGTCCCTAGAGATCCTTTCTGGGAAGTCTCATAATGCTTTACACATGACAATAAACTTGTTTGTGCCGGTATCCTGCAGAAAACACAAGCAGCATCCCAGTTTTATGCAGAGGAAACTGAAGCAAATGAACACAGGGAACCTGAGCTGGGCCGGGAGCAGTTAAAGCTGGGTGCTCTGATCCTTCACCCTGTGGCTTAAGCCACTGCGCAAAAACAAACTGGCCATCCTTTAAAGTTGCTTACAAAAGTTCACCTGTCCTCAAAAGGTCCCATATAACATAAGTCGCCCAATATTATCACTGTTTTACACAGGGAAGTTGACAGAGGTGAAAATATACAGCCAGACTTCCTAGACTGGTCTCTACATCAGGGCCTCATCCTTCACATATCATGTATCTGATTTTGAAAGATGCTGAGCACCCAACTGTAGCTGCAGACCATGGTAGCTGCAAATGCGTGTCCAAAAATTGGGTGCCAGTATCTATGCTTAAAAATGGAGCCACTCAAAATTATGGATAATTTGGGGAGGGGGAAAAAAAAGATGCTTAAATAATAGGGTCTCAGAGTAAGTCAGTGTTCAATGCTGGTGTAAGAGACCCGGAAAAAGTTCAAGCTGTGAACCATCTCTCATCTGATCAGCCACTCAGCTGTAAACTGGTGTAGCTGCCCTGAAATTGTGGCTTATGTTAGGTATGAATTGGGCTCGTTTTACCTTTAGTGCCAATGTCACCGGCAGTGCTGCTGTTCCACTTCTGTCCTCCTTCTGTCGATGTCAGAGGATTTTGTTCTTGTATCTCCCTGCTCCTGGAGATCGCATGACTTCAGTTCCAGCCTTATTACCGCTGATCCTGCTTCTTCCCTGTGCAGGATGTGCCAGAGTCAGACTACTGGGAGGATGCAACCTTTGCAAATGTGGTGGTTCGGGGTGCCGGTCGGAGACAGGAATGTTGCAACCTCTACCTCTTGGGATCAGCCGGGGTGTACATACATCTAGGAGACTGGATCATTGTCCTTCTGGTACTGCTATAGGGTACACTGGAGAGACACAGGCTGCTAATTCACAGAGAAAGAGAGACAAATTCGCCCCTGTGAATACATAGGTATACTTCTGTAAACTATAAATTTGGTTAAGTAATCTTCAGTATACACAGTGGAAGGTGAAAATCCACAGTCATCTTCAGGTTAGTCTGGTTAACCTGACACTGGAAGAGGGAAAGCTGTACAGGGAAGTGGAGATCACCCTTATAGCGGTGCATACCCACCTGGCAAATGTCAGCTGGCAGCCACTTACCACTTTGTCTTGCATTATCGCTGGTGGAGAGCTGTGGGCTGGTGTCGGATGCAGTTTAATTAATCAGAGGATGCAGGCAAAGCTAGCTCAATGTTGATGGTCCTGCTCATTAGCAGAGTCGGCAGAAGCTTTGGGGAGCTGCAAGGAACCAAATTTGCCTGCCCTGTTTATCTTGGTGAGCACAACGCTGGTTTATTTCAAAGGTGAGAGGCTTCGGTTTGGGTCCAGCAAGTCCTTAGGCTCCTAGTTTAAGCTTGTAACTTGACCAATGGAAAGTTAAAACTCTTCCTAAATTTCAGCTTGAGGGACTTGATTAGAAGAAACTGGGCATTTGGTGTTTTTCAAAACAGGCCTTTTGCTGTGGCGGGGTGTGAACTGGAAAAGGGGATCCAAGTCCAGCAGAGCATTGAGGTTGCCCTCAGTCCAGATCCCACACTCTGGACCTTCATGGGTTTGATCCTGTCTGTGCTGCCCACAAGTCTTGCGAAGGGCAAGAGCAACACTTCACACACTCCAGGCTGACGTGTTTCCTCTGGTTGGAAGAATGGGAACTGAAATGATGGCATCCTGGAAATCAGGTGGTCAGAGCAGGGCAAAAAGGCTTGGGACAAGAGAGCAGAAAGGTGGAAAACAGGAAAGGTAATGGGTTTGGATAGAGGAGACCTGCCTGATTATAGGTGTCATTGGGGAGAGGCAAGTGGAGAAAGGTAAAAGGGCACACGAATGAAGGGAAGTGGGATGTGGAGGAGGTGATGTGGCTGCAAATGGTTGAGGAGGAAATGATCCAATTCAACAGACACTGGGAGAACAGGAGTGACATTTAGGAGAGCAGAGACATAAGGGGAACGGAGAGTTTATTTTATTTGGTTTCAACTGACAAAGTAAGACATTTGGATAAGCCTGGTGATCTCAGTGAAATGCAGACTCTGTTTTGAATTGTAATTCATACAGTGGACCTCACTCTGTGGCACAACCTCTGTTCTGGGTTAGAGTTTTCAGCCAGCGGGTTGTTGACACATGAGCTGAGAGGCCACAGCAAAACCTCAAAGAGTCACAAATTTTGATGTTCCTGTATGCTCATCATTTGCTGCCAACAGCAGACTTTCTGGATAAATGCTTCTCCTTGAGGAAGGGGCTGGAAATTCCCAATCAGTGTTATACAGCAACATGGGGCAGATGAGATTTCTTAAGGGATGAAAGGGTAGGTCACCTACTGACACGTATCGTAAGTCCGGGCTGGAGGGAGAAACTACTTGCCAGGCCTCCAACTCCCAAAACTAAGTGAGCACAGATAAGGTGGAGTTTATCGGAACAGTGTTTGTTATTTTGCAAAACTCTGTAACTCCTTGTTGCTTTCTTAAGAATAAAAATTATTACGGTTGAAAAAAAATCCAACAAAACCCACGTCTTAGCTTGTTTTCTTAGTTTAATCACATTAATGTTTGCTTTGCTTTCAAAGCAGATGTGGTAATTCCTGCTCCCTCAAATTCACTACATATAAGCTTGCAACAAGCCTCCACTGCACTCTGGAGCTTCTCTCCAAAACGCAGAACAAGACATCGCCTTATTCTAGGTCTTGACAGCAGAAAATAGATGTAGCAAATAACCTGCCTGAAGGAAAGTCCCCCACAGTCTCTGTTGCACGACATGCAGGCATCATCGAGGAGTGTAAGGGTAAATCAGGGAAGCAGAGTAAAGAAGGCCAGGCAAATTAGCCTTTACCCAGGCTGTTTTCCACACTGGGAACTGGGATCACGAAGATAATCCTCACTCTCAGCCTTGCTGGTGTAGAGCAAAGGGAGGTTCATTTGCGCAACATTCATGTCTTTATGGGGGGATGGCGAGACACGTAGGCTGAACAACCAGCTAATTTTTCTAGAGAGGAAAAAGAAACATCATCTTTCCTACTTAAACAGCATTGAGGAAGTGGGAAGCTCCTTCACTGCGCCTCTGGCAGTCTTGATACCAAGTCAGCGGCTTGGTATAGATAGACCCAGTGTAAATATAGGGACAGAAAAGAGCTCGCTCCCAAACTCTGGCTGCCTCTGCTGGGCTAACGAGTAAGGACCTTATCTATATCCGTGCTGCTATCAGGCTGTGTTGTACTGCGGGGATCCGTGCTGGTACATGACAGTATGGAGCTGGCAATCATTTGCCCACAGCCTTATTCCCACTAGAAGTGCATCTTGAGCACCTAACGCATAGAAACCAAGCACAGGCACGGAGGGTCTGTGGCCATCCTCGCTCCTTCGGGCAATAACTCTTGTCTTTTTATCTTTGCCACACACAGCACCGGCCTCAGAAAGCTCCCCCTGGGCAGCACAGGCACTGTGAGAGATGTTTCAACCGGCACTGCCGTGCACCCATTGAGCCCTCCGTCTCCTGCATGGTGATCAGCTGCCGCTTTCACTGCGGGGCCACCTTCCACATGTGCAAGGAGGAGGAGCACCAATTGCTCTGTCCCTTAGAGCAGGTCTCCTGCCTCAACTCAGCCTATGGCTGCCCTTTTTCCATGGCCCGCTTTAAGCTGGCGAAGCACCTCCAGGTCTGTCCAGCCAGTGTTGTCTGCTGCTCGATGGAGTGGAATCGCTGGCCAAACGTGGATTCAGACACAACCCTCCACAAGAACATTATGAAGGAGCCCTTGAACGAAGAGTGTCTGGACACAGCCTTGGCGCTCAGAGACCAGAAGATACTTTTCAGGACTTTGAAAATAGCCAACTTGTTTCCAGAGTGGAGGAAAAAGGATGAAGTGGAAGAGCTAATGGACGAAGCCATGGGTGGGGAAGAAGGTGCTGTGGGAGGAGTAGCCTGTGGTTCCCGAGAGGCTGACGACCAGTCGTCCGAGCTCAGCCAACGTGAGCGTGAAGATTTGGCAAAGGACAAAGAGGGAATGGATCTAGGGAGTTACAAAACCTGGGAGAATATTTTCAGCAAAGAGCTCCAGGCTTGCAAAGTGACGGGCTCAGCAGCCAGTGCAGGACAAAAGACAGAGGAGGCTTCTAAGAAAAGAGCATCAGCCCCTCATGCTGCTGGCTCCGCAGAGAAGGCAAAGGAAGTACCTGACGGTGCAGAAGAGGCAAAGGACCAAAAGCCTGAACAAGTAACACGAAATACGGAAATGACAGGACTGGCTCCCTGGCAAGAAGGGGTCCTGGAGAGGCTGAAGAAGGAAGTTGGTGTAGGTGATTACAACATGTACCTGGTACATCATGGGGGAATGCTCATCCGCTTTGGCCAGCTAGCTGCTTGCACTCCCAAAGAAAAAGACTTTGTCTATGGGAACTTGGAAGCTCAGGAGGTGAAGACTGTCTACACCTTCAAAGTGCCAGTCAGTTACTGTGGCAAAAGAGCACGACTAGGAGATGCACTGGGCCACAAGATGCCAACTTCAGACAAGTCAGTGGATACCTCAGAATTGGGAATAAACCTAGAAGAACTACCAAAGGCAAATATAGTTAAAGCCACACTGCTGTGTGCACTGGAAAAAGAGCTGAAAGGCCATGAGATCTCTGAAGCAAGGGGTATCGATGGACTCTTTGTGGATTTTGCAACACAGACATACAGCTTTCCTCTGGAGCCCTTCTCCTCCAATGCTGTTCTAGCAGATATTCTGGATGAAAAAAGCCCACCAGAACTCCACGTGGAGCTCTACACTGAATGTGTCACCAGAAGACACAACAAAAGCAGCTCAGCTTTCACATTCACTTGCAGCCATTTCTTCAGGAGGGACGAGTTCCCGTCCCACTTCAAGAATGTGCACGCCGATATCCAGTCATGTCTGGATGGATGGTTCCAGCGTCGCTGCCCGCTGGCCTACTTGGGATGTACTTTTGTTCAAAATCACTTCCGCCCTGATGGACTTAAGGCCAAGGTTATCTACAGCAAGCCTCTCAAGACATTTGCTATTAAGCCAGAGGTGGACACCCTCCTTGCTGAATCAGGGAAGTTCAGTTCCACAGTGGCTAATCGAGGGAGAAATAAGGACTCGCTGAGCAGCCTCCCAGTGGAAGTGCTCAAGTACATTGCAGGGTTCCTGGACAGCTTCAGTTTATCTCAGCTATCGCAGGTGTCAGTGCTGATGAGGGACATCTGTGCCACACTTCTTCAAGAGAGGGGAATGGTCCTGCTGGTCTGGGAGAAAAAACGATATTCCCATGGCGGTACTGCGTGGAAAGCTCGCAAAAAGGCAAGTGACTGTGACACTGGCAAAAAGACAGCCATGGGTTGTCTCCAGAAAAAACACAAGCATAGCAAGGGATGCTGCATATAAGCACGCAGATGTGGGGAAGGTTCACGAGGTTGTGAATTTGCACCACAATTGTCAGGGGTCAGGGCTGTAAAATGCAGTACATCTAGCAGAGATAGGAAGGTGTAAGTGGACATCTTCTGACTAGCTGGAAGTCCCCATCCAAGCTTGTCTTGGGTAATTTGTTTGCACGTACACCGTTTTTAGGCACTGGGAACTGAGGATTCCTGATATTTAAAGGTTACACACGGATTTTTGAAGAACTTGAAGTTCATACTGGTTTTTTGCTCTTTACAAGCCAATCTAGGGTATGTGAAAACTAAAACATACTTTAGAACGCCAAAAAGGTAAAGAACAAGGAGAGGTGGCTGTGAAAGGAGCTCAGGTATTTGCATCAACCCCCAAGGGCTTTCATGATCAGTAGTTCACAGGATGGCCATGAGTGTCTGACTCGGGTTGCGAGCACCTGAGGGAGCAGCACTGGGATAGGAAGCCTTCTTCTGCAAAGCTGTCTCCTACTGTTTGTGCTGGAAATTGGCTGTTTAGGTAGTCTGAAAGAAATATGTAAACACAGCTCAGTCTAAGTTCTAGCTGAACAACAGTTATTGCAGGTGTTTTTCTAGCTGATAGCCTTGCAACTGTGCTAACATAAAACTGTTTGAAAGAATAACATGAGAGACTCCAGCATGGCCAAGCAGACAAGACAGAGGTCTAGGAACAAATAATTTAGAGATCCAGG
The DNA here is from genome assembly GCF_030936135.1 of Gavia stellata. Lineage (NCBI taxonomy): Eukaryota > Metazoa > Chordata > Aves > Gaviiformes > Gaviidae > Gavia > Gavia stellata. The sequence goes on from NC_082594.1 coordinate 131,993,678, forward strand.
GAAGGCTCCCAGAAAAGATCTGCTTTCAAGCAGACCCCTGAAGTTCTCCACCTATTGATTCCTCTCAAATGGAAGCTTAGTTTATGACTCTTTATTAAGAGAAAATACTTTTTATTAAGATAAAGTACTGTTTATTAAGAGAAAACATGAAGCGTGGTGAATTCAAAATCTGTGTAACAAATTTTAGTGGCTGCAGGTTGAATTAGCCCAATCCAAAACAGTAATTAGCCACTGAAATAATTTACTGGAGGATGTGGCTTCCTTCAGTAAATGGAAGAAATTCCGGCTGAGCAATCATACAGCAATTAACTTCAGTTATTGTAGCGTAATTTCAAACCAGCAGCATTGAATTTAAGGACTGTCTAACCCTTTTCATGTTAGCTGTCTGTACTGACCACACAGGAATCTTGTTTCCAATGCACAGACTCTGCTTGAAAACGTTCTGTTTGTAATTAGCCTGAATTTCTTGACTACTGTGTATAATAGCTATGATTACTTAGGACGGGGACAGGGTCAGGTAATCTTAAGCGTAGCACACCCACATACTGCCCTTCTTCCACAGGAAGAAACATTTTTAGGGAGAATAAATCTACTATGACTTCAAAAATTCATTTGATTTAATGGTATACAGCAAATATTGAAGTGATTTAATCACAGTCTTATCACTGCATGCTAGTGTATCACTAAACGGTACATGCTATCACTGCAAACAGAATTGGAAAATTTTAACTGCACATTTCTATTTTTTTACAAGCTTGTACGTCCTCTAGGAATAACTTCAACTTTAGGTTTCCCAGGCTTGTTCTGGGGTGGGGTGAATAACAACAGTGTTATAATGTTAATTACTTTGAAGTTGCTGATAGGTGCTTTGGAAGGTCTTTATGAAGTCAGGTTTCTTTGAGATACGTATCACACAAGCACGCTGTAGTCACTTTGCTTTATAAACATCTTGTATCACACTGTACATACGACAGAGTTTTCTGTAGAGGTGTGGTGCTCAGGTGGCCTGGATTTCCTCATGCCCTGCCCTGGACTGGCACCACAAACCGCAGAAGGATACCTTCCCGTTAAAAATGGCAGGTGATGACTAAAGCAGCAAAACCAGCAAGTACGAGGTACATAACAATACAGACCCCATTTTTACTTTTTATGCCAGCCCCGCACAACCAGATGTTCACTAGCCTGTCCAGTACAAGTAATGCGCACCCACTATAAGCATATATAGATTTTTTAAATCCTCTTCTATTTTTACCAACATTCCCATTCTCTCTCCCCAATTTCTCTCCCCTTTCCCGTATTAGATCTGGCAGTTCAGCAGCCTGTTCTCCAGAGTTAACAAATGGCAGCGCAATGACGTTGCGTGCATGTCGGAGCACCTGAAGAATTGCCCCTTCTACCAAGTGGAGCACAAGACAGACCCCGTGCTGCTGACAGGCATGTGTGAATCGCGAGAGCAGACTCAAAAGACTTTGGTTTCTACTTTCAAGCGCAGAGTCTGAACAACCTGCTTCCCCTCTGCCATGCTCCTTTCAGGGCCCTTGAAAAGAAGATTTGGGAATTCGGGTGTAAAGATTGTTGCTTCCAACTCTCCTTTGGATGTACAAAACTGGCTTCTCCCCAGCTGCGTTTGAAACATCCTGCATCTCTTCTTTTTCCTGCGTTAATTTAGTAGTTAAAACTTCATCCACTGCTCACTGATATCATGCGCTTTCTGTTTATGTTTCTGTTCCTTGCTTAATACAGCATCCCGAAGAAAGCAATAAGGATCTCTTTTGAACAGCATCTTCGCAACTTTGAAGGTAGGCTGCTGCTACCATGTCCCCAAGAGAAGCAAGAGCATTTAATGTACCTAGCTCAACTAGGTCTGAAACACCTTAGTTTTGGCTGGAAAGCCAAAGCACAGGTAGATGCCCTCCTGCCTGGCAGACCTAGGGACTGCTAATCTGTTCTGAGACATGGGCAAAAGAAAAGGACCCCCCCAAAATTAAGTGACTTAACTAGAACTCCAGTGAGGACTCAGGAATGCACTGCGCAGCCACAGACCATCTTTTAGGACCCTGATTCAGGCAAGCATGCCTAGTTGAGCACAAGCCTAAAGCTGAGCTCATGGGAGCATTCAAACTGAACCAAAGCAAACAAACATGGTCTTTGTTAGAAATAACCAAGTAGCAAACAGTTTTAGGGGCTCAATTGACTTTTCATGTTTTTCAGTAAGTAACTTTCTCTGTTTTATTTAAAAATCCATTAAAGTCATCAGAGAATATTTGAAGTCATTTTTAGAATGCCTTACCTACTCAGTTTTGCAGTTGTAAATTGCAAATAGTAATTGTAAGCAACTGTAAACAATATGTCAAAGAAATGTTATTCTTTTCTGTAAAAGAAAAGGCATTCAGTAATGGTACGGATAATGTTTGCTTCAGTTAAATGGGGCTGAAGTATGAGAACTTTTTCGTTTTTTAAAGAGCAGAAGAGTGATTAAAATTTGGTTTATTTTTTAATAAATACACCAATTCAAAACCAGAATGTGCTTGTTGAGGCAACAGATGAGAGAAAGCGGGCACGTTACCAACAGCATCTGTCTTATTACACTATTTAAACCCATTTCAGAGGTGCTGGTTAGAAATGCCATAGTTGTGGTGGTGGGTGGGATTCCTCTGAAATGGCCATAAACCGATTCGACAGCTTACAGCTGCTGCCCAGCCGCAGCAGCGCCGACTCACGCCACTTTCTTTTTTAAGCTCCTAGCCAGAAGTGTGAGCTCAGGACATGAGGCCTGGCTTTCATCTCACTGTCTCGGGCAGGAGAACCTCCCCAGGAGGTGGGACGTCTGCTGGCCTGGACCACTGCTCTCCTCGCCTGGGCTGGCCGGGTGAAAACTGGCCCGGGTGGATGGATACACAACGCAATTGCCATCCCCGGTCTCAGTGCAGATCTGGGATGAGGCAGCTATGCAAGAAGGAGCCCTCTCTTACCGATGAAGGTTGCTGACGAACCTGACCTGAGCGCTTGGCAATCGAAGGCATGAATTGCATGGTGACCGAAACCACGCTGAGTGCAGCTCGTCCTTGTCTACACTTGCAGCTTAAGTGGCCCCTGTGAGATTTTTAACCATACGAGGATGTTTTTCTTCTCCAGACACGCGCCCTCAGGAGCATATCATCTGAGTTGTGGGGCAATGGATTGGTCCCAGGAGCAGGAGTAGCAGCAGTTACTTTTTTTTTTTTTTAATGCTGTTCTGTTTTCTGTCCCTAGAGATCCTTTCTGGGAAGTCTCATAATGCTTTACACATGACAATAAACTTGTTTGTGCCGGTATCCTGCAGAAAACACAAGCAGCATCCCAGTTTTATGCAGAGGAAACTGAAGCAAATGAACACAGGGAACCTGAGCTGGGCCGGGAGCAGTTAAAGCTGGGTGCTCTGATCCTTCACCCTGTGGCTTAAGCCACTGCGCAAAAACAAACTGGCCATCCTTTAAAGTTGCTTACAAAAGTTCACCTGTCCTCAAAAGGTCCCATATAACATAAGTCGCCCAATATTATCACTGTTTTACACAGGGAAGTTGACAGAGGTGAAAATATACAGCCAGACTTCCTAGACTGGTCTCTACATCAGGGCCTCATCCTTCACATATCATGTATCTGATTTTGAAAGATGCTGAGCACCCAACTGTAGCTGCAGACCATGGTAGCTGCAAATGCGTGTCCAAAAATTGGGTGCCAGTATCTATGCTTAAAAATGGAGCCACTCAAAATTATGGATAATTTGGGGAGGGGGAAAAAAAAGATGCTTAAATAATAGGGTCTCAGAGTAAGTCAGTGTTCAATGCTGGTGAAAGAGACCCGGAAAAAGTTCAAGCTGTGAACCATCTCTCATCTGATCAGCCACTCAGCTGTAAACTGGTGTAGCTGCCCTGAAATTGTGGCTTATGTTAGGTATGAATTGGGCTCGTTTTACCTTTAGTGCCAATGTCACCGGCAGTGCTGCTGTTCCACTTCTGTCCTCCTTCTGTCGATGTCAGAGGATTTTGTTCTTGTATCTCCCTGCTCCTGGAGATCGCATGACTTCAGTTCCAGCCTTATTACCGCTGATCCTGCTTCTTCCCTGTGCAGGATGTGCCAGAGTCAGACTACTGGGAGGATGCAACCTTTGCAAATGTGGTGGTTCGGGGTGCCGGTCGGAGACAGGAATGTTGCAACCTCTACCTCTTGGGATCAGCCGGGGTGTACATACATCTAGGAGACTGGATCATTGTCCTTCTGGTACTGCTATAGGGTACACTGGAGAGACACAGGCTGCTAATTCACAGAGAAAGAGAGACAAATTCGCCCCTGTGAATACATAGGTATACTTCTGTAAACTATAAATTTGGTTAAGTAATCTTCAGTATACACAGTGGAAGGTGAAAATCCACAGTCATCTTCAGGTTAGTCTGGTTAACCTGACACTGGAAGAGGGAAAGCTGTACAGGGAAGTGGAGATCACCCTTATAGCGGTGCATACCCACCTGGCAAATGTCAGCTGGCAGCCACTTACCACTTTGTCTTGCATTATCGCTGGTGGAGAGCTGTGGGCTGGTGTCGGATGCAGTTTAATTAATCAGAGGATGCAGGCAAAGCTAGCTCAATGTTGATGGTCCTGCTCATTAGCAGAGTCGGCAGAAGCTTTGGGGAGCTGCAAGGAACCAAATTTGCCTGCCCTGTTTATCTTGGTGAGCACAACGCTGGTTTATTTCAAAGGTGAGAGGCTTCGGTTTGGGTCCAGCAAGTCCTTAGGCTCCTAGTTTAAGCTTGTAACTTGACCAATGGAAAGTTAAAACTCTTCCTAAATTTCAGCTTGAGGGACTTGATTAGAAGAAACTGGGCATTTGGTGTTTTTCAAAACAGGCCTTTTGCTGTGGCGGGGTGTGAACTGGAAAAGGGGATCCAAGTCCAGCAGAGCATTGAGGTTGCCCTCAGTCCAGATCCCACACTCTGGACCTTCATGGGTTTGATCCTGTCTGTGCTGCCCACAAGTCTTGCGAAGGGCAAGAGCAACACTTCACACACTCCAGGCTGACGTGTTTCCTCTGGTTGGAAGAATGGGAACTGAAATGATGGCATCCTGGAAATCAGGTGGTCAGAGCAGGGCAAAAAGGCTTGGGACAAGAGAGCAGAAAGGTGGAAAACAGGAAAGGTAACGGGTTTGGATAGAGGAGACCTGCCTGATTATAGGTGTCATTGGGGAGAGGCAAGTGGAGAAAGGTAAAAGGGCACACGAATGAAGGGAAGTGGGATGTGGAGGAGGTGATGTGGCTGCAAATGGTTGAGGAGGAAATGATCCAATTCAACAGACACTGGGAGAACAGGAGTGACATTTAGGAGAGCAGAGACATAAGGGGAACGGAGAGTTTATTTTATTTGGTTTCAACTGACAAAGTAAGACATTTGGATAAGCCTGGTGATCTCAGTGAAATGCAGACTCTGTTTTGAATTGTAATTCATACAGTGGACCTCACTCTGTGGCACAACCTCTGTTCTGGGTTAGAGTTTTCAGCCAGCGGGTTGTTGACACATGAGCTGAGAGGCCACAGCAAAACCTCAAAGAGTCACAAATTTTGATGTTCCTGTATGCTCATCATTTGCTGCCAACAGCAGACTTTCTGGATAAATGCTTCTCCTTGAGGAAGGGGCTGGAAATTCCCAATCAGTGTTATACAGCAACATGGGGCAGATGAGATTTCTTAAGGGATGAAAGGGTAGGTCACCTACTGACACGTATCGTAAGTCCGGGCTGGAGGGAGAAACTACTTGCCAGGCCTCCAACTCCCAAAACTAAGTGAGCACAGATAAGGTGGAGTTTATCGGAACAGTGTTTGTTATTTTGCAAAACTCTGTAACTCCTTGTTGCTTTCTTAAGAATAAAAATTATTACGGTTGAAAAAAAATCCAACAAAACCCACGTCTTAGCTTGTTTTCTTAGTTTAATCACATTAATGTTTGCTTTGCTTTCAAAGCAGATGTGGTAATTCCTGCTCCCTCAAATTCACTACACTCCTTTTCTTCTGCCCCACTCTTCAGTGTAATTTTCCTGGTTGAAGACTTAAGGCAACATATCAGCAACAATTATTTTTTTGGTTTTGACCCCATCCTCTTTGCATAGCCACTTTCTCCTTCCTGGTTTGGTTATTTACTTATATGAAAAACTTCCTCTTCTTTTAAAAATCCATTTTCCATGTTGTTGCTGCATTGTATCTACAAACATTTGAAGAAGAGTTTTCTTTGCCAATCTCTCTCCTTACCCTTCACCTATTTTTAATAACCTTCTGGCTGTTCAGCCAGGTAGCTACAGAGGGATTTTTTGCTTCTTTACTTGGGGAGCAAGTTCCACAGCTGCGGTGCATCGCCCACAGAAATTCTGGGCGTCTTTCACATCCAGTTTCCTTACCGCTACAGTCCATGTTAAAGGGTTTTCTTAACTCCTTGATTTTTTTTTTCTTTTGGAACAAAACCTTCATGTACAGTACAGACCTATTATCATTTAGCTTCCCTAGTCCTTATTTAGCTTCCCACTTAATTTATATGTAAGGAAATTATGGTCACATGCTCCAAATTTATTTTTGATGACCACCTGCTCTATGACTTAATTGCTATTTACAGCTAACGGATCTTTTGTAGGTTCAGCGATGGTTTGTGAAGGAATGCGTCATTTGTCATATTGAGAATTACAGGCCTAAAGCCCGTTATGTTTATCAGAGATTATTCTCTGGTCCCTAACTCTGAAGTTAGTTTCCCCACGGCAGCATAGTTCTTGCTGGGATTTATCTCTTTTACTATTAGCTCCCTCCCTTACATGGGCAGTTATGAACTTGAGCGGTTCACAGTGACTTCAAGCTGCACCAGAGAAAAGCCTCTTTTAACTTTCTGAGTTTCACCTAAACAACCTGTAACACCATTCATGGGATGCTAATGCACTATTTTTATCTTCCTTTCTATCAATCCTGAACAGCAGAATATTTTATGCCAGGGGTGACTGTTATTCTAGCATACTTCTACTACTTGCATGATAGCTAGTTTACACCCCATGTTAGTTGCTCATACTTCTTTCCTACCAATATCTGGAAGGCAGTTACAAAGATAATGGAGCCAAAGTCTTCTCAATAGTAGCAGGTGATATCACAAGGGGCAACGGCAACAAGTTGAAGCTTGGGAGGGTCAGGCTGAATTTCAGGAACGATTTTTTTACCAGAAAGGTAATGCAGCACTGGAACAGGTACCCAGAAAGGTGGCAGTATCTCCACCTTTGGAGGGTTTCCAGACTTGGTTGGACAAAATCACAGTGACCCGAGTGAGACAGAGGTTGGATCAGAGACTCCGGAGGTCTCCTCCCACCATCACTTCTCTGATTCCCTGAAGTACACCAGCATCTGCCTCCCTGGCCTCACCCGCTTCCCGTAGCTGAACTAGATAGCCCTTTGGCTACTGGTATTGTCTGCTGCTGCTTCTCTCATCACAATTAGTATATTCTTTCCCCTTGTTGTCTCTGCCCATCGATACCTCCTTATCTGTCATCACATAGTTATTTAACCGGTTTTCATCTCCCTATGTAGGAAAACAGACACACAGCCCTCTCCCAGCAGTTGCAGCGTCACTGAATAGCTCTCTTGAACGTGATACCTACACAGTAAAGTTATATTTACTAGCTAGCTTGCAAAGTTGCACAACTTTTTACCAGAGCTGTTTCTTTTAGCCAGGCTGATCCAACATGCAACGGATTGCAGCTCTAAAGAATGGAAGAGAGTCCCAGCTTTAGCAGACACCTGAAGGGATTTGATTACAGAGAACAGTCGAGAGTGGCTTACGGCTCTGCAAAACAAAGTCTGTCACAACCGCTGTGTTGGAGCCTCTCTGCAGGCAGAAAGCAGCCCAGACAACTCATTTCCCAGCCACAGCACAGGCTGCAGACCTCCCCCAGCTCCTCTGCAAAAAGAGCTAATGGGCAAATCTGCTGAAATGCAGTTTTGGCTCCACTGGAGCAGGTATAAAAACAAATCAGGGAAAGGAGCCTTGCTTGAGCAGAGCGCTCTGTTGCATTTGCCTGGGGTGAAGGAGTTGCACAGACGCTTGTGCTCTGCTTCATTGGCTGACGGGATTACGTGGGTGCCCTCCGAGAGTGCAGATAAAGCCGGATAATCATGTGTAGGGCCAGGAAAGCGGAGATGAGTGCATCTCAGATTGAAGGGGGATGCAGGGACTCACAGGGTGTACTGGTAGGTGTGTGATATCACCCTGGTGCGGCAGTGGGAGAGCTAGCCAGAGCGGCTGGCCGCATCTGACTGTTCAGGGCTCCGAAGCGTAACTTCAGCAAGAATTCATATTCCTTGTGAGGCTTTTCCAAGTAGGACTGAAGTGGTGAGTGAGGATGGGATTGGGATGGAAGGGGTAAGTCTGTATCAAGTTCGCGAAGGGTCTGGAGCATAAGTCTGATGAGGAGCGGCTGAGGGAGCTGGGGTTGTTCAGTCTGGAGAAGAGGAGGCTGAGGGGAGACCTCATCGCTCTCTACAACTGCCTGAAAGGGGGTTGTGGTGAGGTGGGTGTTGGTCCCTTCTCCCAAGTGACTAGCGACAGGACAAGAGGAAGCGGCTTCAAGTTGCGCCAGGGGAGGTTCAGGCTGGATATTAGGAAAAATTTCTTTATCAAAAGGGTTGTCAAGCACTGGAAGAGGCTGCCCAGGGAGGTAGTGGAGTCACCATCCCTTGGAGGTATTTAAAAGACGTGTGGATGTGGTGCTTAGGGACGTAGTTTAGTGGTGGACTTGGCAGTGCTAGGTTAACGTTAGACTCGATGATCTTACGGGTCTTTTCCAACCTAAACAATTCTATGATTCTCTGAGAACCTATATCATGCTTCTTGGGCTGGGTGTCAGGAAGTTGTACTGGAAGAGCTGGGGCTGGGGGTTGTCACGGTTTCCTGCAGGTGTGTATACATGATTATAGCCGGCCAGAGCAAGGGTAAGCTGCCTTGCTGCAGGGCTAGCCAGACTGTGACGAGAGGAACAGACCAGCAGCGAAGCAGCCATTTTCTCTCCGCGTGTCTGAAAAAACAGGGAAAAGTAGTAGTTAAAATACCATCTCAGCTCATCCGTTTTCTCTCTCGTGGCTTGATATTTCTTCCCACGAAGCCAGGGCTGACTTGGCAGCCGGCGGCGGCACCACACGCTGCCGGGCTCGGGGGGCTGGCTCACGCTGCCGCAGCGCAAACCGGCTTCTATGCAGTTGAAGGTTTTGCAGGGGGAAAAACATGAAAAAAAAAAAGAAACAAACCATCTTCAACCTCTGAGTCTTTCAGAACGCTAAAGGCTTCTAAAAAGCAAGCGGGCAGAGATGTGGCTGCTTTCAGAGGCTGCTCAGCCGGCCCTGAGGAGATGAGCTTGCACGCAGAGGCGCGGTGGGGAAGGCTGATAGAATATTGACTTAAAGAGGGACGCGGCAAAAGCAGCCCAGCCACAGGTTTGGGGGTGCTCCTCGATCCCGGCTGATAGCGCCCCGCTTCCCTGCCGCCTCAGGTCTCCCGCGTTCGGTAAAGCGAGAGTTAACGGGTTTAAGCTTTGGGGTTTTTTTTCCTTTCTGCTTTGCCAGAGCGAAAGCGAAAGGAACAGCCGGCATTGCGGCAGCCCACAGCCCGTCAGCCTTTGGTTCCCCTCAGGATTTCGGGGCGTGGAGGCGGCCTGGCCGCGCTGCTGCTGGCAGCCGGGCCCACCTTCGGTTCCCCTCAGGATTTCGGGGTGTGGAGGCAGCCAGGGAGGCCGCTGTGCTGCGGGGCAGGATGGCCGGGGCCCCGGTGCTGTGCGGGGCCCTGGTGCTGTGCCAGGCCCTGCTGGCTCTGGTGGCGGGTGAGTGGCGGGGGCCAAGGCCGGGGCCGGGGCCGGGACCGGGCCGAGGCCGGGGCAGAGGCCGGGGGTCCTCCCGCGCTGACACCCCCCACCCCTTCAGTGAAGGCCGGGAGAACGGGGCTCTTCCTGGAGGTTAATGCTGTTGCCAGAGGAGCGTGGCGCAGGGCCAGAGGGGTCCGCTGCCAGCGGGGCTGGGAGGGCAGCCCCAGAGCGGCAGCCAGCCCCCATCCTCCCGGTTATTCCTCCCCCATCCCACAAAAACTCATCCGCAGTTCGCAGTGGGGTTCATGCATTCAACCGGTTCTTTTCCCTCCCTAAAGGGCCAGCGGAAGCTCCCACACCAGCGCCTCAGTTTCGCAGGGTGGATATCGCCCTGGGCTGCTCCTACGTGGGGGAAGATGTCAGAGGCTTGCTGCGTGCCTTCGGCGGCAGGTCCTCCGAGCATCCCGCTACCCTCGTGCTGAGGGGTATCAGCGTCCGAGACGACGGGAACTTGGATGATGTAACGGAGTACAAAGTCCCACAGGAAAATCCTGACTCCTCTTCTCCCATTGTCTTTGAAGCCTCAGGTGAGTGGGAGAGCTGAGGTGGGAGAGCTGCCGCCGGGGTTTTGGCCACTTACCTGCAATGCGCTTCTACAAGATTGTTCTTTAGACAATTAATTTTTGAATGGCCACTAAAGTTACACGCATGATTCCCTGAGTTCTTCAATTTGGACTTTAAGAAAGGAAGTTTGTGGGAGATGTTAGAAAGCCCCGTTGAGGCACCTCCTTCATAGCAGGTCTATCCTAGATTGCCTATCTTTTGGGAAATACTGTGTCAAAACCAACTCAGGAATTATTCCACTATACAGCATTACCGCACCCATAAAAAGCGTTCACATCTTTAGTTGTGCGGGTGTTTTTTGCTAGCAGGAAGCATGGTGGTAAGCAGGCATAAAGCAGAGCTGTCCTGCTCAGAAGGCTGGCTGGGTGCGACTTGGCTCTCCTTGCTCCTCTCATGGGTGCCAGCCTGCAGTCCAGCCTCTGTTCCTCTTGCTTCGCACGTAATGTTGCAAACGCAGTCAAGCAATGGTCTGAGGCTGTACTTCGCTGTGGTCTTGTTCCCCCCCTGCAGTGCTTATCTGTGAGCATGTGCTTCAGTACAAGCTTATTCGAGGCTCTGAGACATTTTCCGAGAGGAAGCTGAAGGCCTGGCAGGATGCATTAGCCTGGGTCCAAGCTCTCCTTCAAGTGGTGTGGATGGACTGGGCGTGGGTGAGTTCAAGCACACTGCAGCCGAGCTACTGTCAGGCATTGCAGACATGGAGCTAATTTCCAGTGATGTCTGTGAGAGTGTATAGGTCGTTAGGATGCTTGTGCCTGTGCTTAAGCCCATGCTATGATCAAAGGCACAGTTACAGCGTGTCTCTACATCCAGCCGCTCCTGCCTTCCTACCACCCTTTCTTTCCTTACCTGGGATGCCTTGGTGTCCCCTTTGTTTTAGGCCTAAAAAGAATAAACATTGCAGGTCTTTACTGGGCATTTCACACGCACAGCTTGCTTTCTTAACCTAGCTAAATGGAATCTGTTCTGTTTATTCTCCTTTCCTAACAGCTTCCTTTGCCCAGCATCAACTCCGTGCAATCTGGCAGGATAAAATACAAACAACAGACCAAAGGATGTAAGACAGTCATGACAAACCTCTCATATTCTTTGCAGGCCTTCATCTATTAAGCCTAGCCTGGCATTTCGGGGCTCTGACTGACCCCTGCAGTGCATGATGCTTCTCCAAAATACGTGTCTCATCATCTTGCACTCTCCCTTTTGGATTCAGGTGGTTAACCCTCTTCCTCTATCCCCACAGCCCAGGCGGTACCCATCCCACACGCAGAGTCCTTGCTGCACGCGGACTGTGATGGGGAGGAGGTGAACTGCGAGGTCTCCCCATACAGCTCCCAGCAGGCTGGCGAGGGGCCCTGCCATTCCTCCTGGTTCATGGCCACCCTGCGGCTCTCCAGCGGGATCAGTATCGCCTTGGTGCTCAGAGGACCCCACTGCAGCAGCCAGGAGGGGGAGAAGGAGCACGATGCAACACTGCACCCAAAGCTGAGGATTCCTATGAGCAAGGAGGGGACGTTGCTGACCACAGGTGACCAGGTGGCCCGGGGTGCCCCCGCAGCACGGAGGGACATGAGGGGAGGGGAGCCTGCCTCCCCAAGAGTCCCATGCCCCACCTCTCAGCAGGACATGAGGGCTGCAGGGAGTTGGTGCTTAGGGAAAAAGGGGTTGTGCAGATTGCCCCCCACCCTGCATCCTGTCAGGGTTTCCCATGCCCCAGCCCCTGAGGACGACGAGCACCTTCAAGACCATGACGTGCACTTGGTGTCCACCTGTCTCCCTGCCCTGCTAACCCCACTGGGCTGGCTTCCTCCAGCTCTTCAGTCCACGTGGCCCCTGGGGCATCACATAGGGTGCCTGTGCCTCCTCCTCCTCCTCCGGTGGGGAGTTCACTGCCAGCCCTTCCACCAGCCCTTCCCACCCGAGGGTGCCTTCTTTAACCACACCTCATTAACTTTCTGTTTGCCTGTGCCCTTCTTTCTGTTTCTAGTTGAATTTCAATCGTCATCACGCAACACTTCCCTGCGCACGCATCTTGGTGGCTCAGTCACCCTCAACTGCCGCTTTGCCTTGGCTCCTGGCTCCTCGCTTTCTTCCCTGGAGTGGAGGAGGCAGCATCGAGGCAGCGGCCGTAGCCTTTTCCGGTACCAGGTGGGGAGCGCAGGCCCAGCAGTGGAGCCAAAAGTCCACGTGGATGTGGCGGAGCTGCTGAGGAGCGGAGACGCATCGCTTAGCCTGCAAGGAGTGAGCGTGGGAGACGAAGGGATATACATCTGTTTGGTGTCCACCCCACTGCACCAGGCCCAGCACATCATCCAGCTGCACGTGGCCGGTGAGGAAGGGACATGCCTGGGGGCAGCAGGAGTCCCATGTCCCCAGGAACTGAAACTTTGCCCTGCACCCTTATCCCATTGCTCCCAACACTCATTGTCATAGGCAGCTCATCTTCTCTCCCTTGTGGACGGGGACTTTTGTACTCTGCTAACAATAAGTCAATTCCCTCTTTATTTCCTCCAGAGCCTCCACGGGTTCGTGTCATTCCAGCAGTGGTGTCATTCGAGGATGATGTGACGCCTACTCTGACCTGCAACATTGCTGGCTATTACCCCTTAGATGTCTCAGTGAGCTGGACACAGAAGACTCCTGAGGATGATGTGGAAATCCCTCTCTCAAATGCACGTTTCTCCAGCCACCGGCAAAGCCGGAATGGCACCTACAGCATCACCTCCTACCTCAGCATCAGCTCAGCCACAGTGCGGGCACCAGCCATCTACAGCTGCCATGTTTCACACGTGGCCCTGGCAGAGCCCATCTCGGTGAGCGCCCATCTTAAGGCACCAGGTAGGTGTCAGGGGCAGGGGGGCGAGTTCTGCATCCTGCCCAGACCTCCTCCCACCTCATCTACCCACCACAGGGATGAAAACCTCTGAGTCACACCACATCTGCCTGTTTCTCCATGCTTTCCTTCTGCTGTCCTCTCATACCATCCTCTCTGTCCTCCTCTTCCCTTTCCCTTTCACTTCCTCAGCTTTTATTTCACTCCCTGAAGCTTTTGGGGAGCAAGTATCGCATTCCCTTCAGGGGAAAAGAGATTTTATGACCGAAAGTGGAGCAACAGAGCAAAAGTTTGTAGGGCATGGGCTGGACCCCGCTGGACAGGCACAAGATAAGAGCAATGCCCCAAGGATTTAGATGCCCAGCTGGACTTGATGTCCAGCTGGAGACCAGTGGTGCTCGAGAACTATAGCAGAAAATCCTTCTCCCCGTTGGAGCTGTTGGGGTTCTCGCTCTCCTTGCTGATGGGAGATTGCTCCTGTGTCTCCTTCTGACCCAGCAGGGAAAAGCAAGCAATACTGCAGTTTAACAAGTTACGACACATCAGTCCAGCCAGTATAACTGGCCCTGGGTCTGGGCCACTGTGGCTTTAGCTCACGTGTGTCGTCTCACATCTGTGTACCTGACAAAAGCATGCACACTGTCAGTTGCTGAGGGAGCTCGTTTAACTGTGACAACCCGCTGGCTGTTCAGCTGCTCCAGCCAACCTAACATCACTGATCCTCCTCTTCCTCTGCAGAGCAAACGGGATCGGAAGGACTGGTGGGGGGTTTCATTGCTACCGTCATTTTCATCGTCGTCCTCTTCATTGTGCTCAGGAGAAGAGCAGGTAGGAGTTTAATGCTGAGCCACTTCCCTTGTGGGCAAGATGCAGCGAGGAGCATCTTCCTCTCCCCTGCACACTCGCTCAGGAGAGATGGAGGCCAGGATATCCCAGGGTCCTGGAGGGAGATGTGGGGAGCGGATAAACTGGAGACTCATTTCTGGTGGAAAGCAACACGAGGTGATGTTTTGCACCGCTTTGGTCTTCCTGCATCTTACTTGGGTTTTTTCTCTCTCCTTTTCAGCTAAGCCAAAGTCTGAGCAACTTCTAAGGGCTTCAGAATAGAGGACACTCTTGTGTCACCCACCTGCAGTCCTTTGTCTCCCATCCCTTGACACATCCTGCTCAGGAGAGCCAGCCCTGTTCAAATATTAACAGAGCTATTCGTCGATATGGGAGGGGGAGAGCTGCCCTTGGCGGAGGAGCTGAGTGACTGTTCAGAGGTGGACTCATGGAAAAACACATCTTCATCTTGGGAGGGCAACATCGCTAGCCTCAGCTCTTTACTGGGATGCGGCATTACAGTTTAAGATATTTATGTATGTTTGTGGTTTAACTGTGAAGTTGGGCAAATACGTAGGCAAAATTGGTACTTCAAAATGGTAAATCCTCAAACAGAGGAAGTCACGAGTTAAACTTATCGCAAATCAAGCAATCAGAAAAATATGACTCTCCAGGAGAAAGCTACAATAAAATTTTTAATAGGAATTTCACTGCTAGAAGTTTACAAGATGGAGAAGACCTGTGGTTCTGTAGTTGTGAAAAAGACAGACACAATTAAACGCTTTTCCTGCCTAACAGGGAATTTGAAGGTAACACTTGGAAATCTTTTATATAACCAACAGGGGGAAAAAAAAAGCAGAAGGAAGGTGTGGATGGAAAGGAGCTATATGGCACACAATCAAAGTGAGAATTTATGAAGCATACAAGGTGATAAGGAGTGTTCAAAATAATCTGGAAAAACTGGATTGCTCCAAGTGCTAACAGCACTTGGAGGGAGTTTTTTCAAAATACGTTGAAAACCAAGAAATGCTAGCAACGGCCTAGGCTCTTACTGGGTGGCTATAGGTAAAACTGGTGACAGAGAAGATTTTTGATGGAGGCTTTTTGATACAGAGAAGATAATAGTTATTTGTATACAGAAAGAAACAGAATTGTGTATTCATACTACATGAGGATGGTAAACAACTTCCTAATCTATTTGCGAAATAAGGAAGGTTTTAACAGCATCTATTAAGTGTAAGTATTTTCAGATCAGTAGCCAAGAAAATTTGCATCTCAGAATCATAAAAGATTTGGCTGAGGGGGCACCTGGCTGAATGGAGCTAGGTATTTAGAAATCCTGGCGTATGAGAGAAATCCCAAGGTCTTGGAAGAGCGTGTAGTGCCAGTGTTCACAGAGAGAAAGCGAGATGACACCAACAACTTAGATGGTTCCGTAGTAATAACCATAGGTAAGAGAGTGTGAAGTTATCACACGTTAGCTAACAAAGGCTTCAAGAATGAAAATAACATTAATAATTCAGTATGTTTAAAAAAAGAAAAGTTGTGAGAAACAAACCTGACTTCATTCTTTGATGAAGTAATACATTTGGTTGATAAAAGCACTGGTGCAGATTTAACAAACCAATAAATTTGTAAATTCTGAAGAAAAAGTCATAGTGTATGTATACACCATAATTTGCATTATATGGATTAATTACTAGCTAACAGACAAATGGCAGAAATTCATTGTCCAAAAAGAAGCAGCAATCACCGCTGAAAGAGTGTGCCTCCCTGCAAGAACTGTGCTGTTCAATATTTGCATCAGGGTATACAACTGTAAAAAAACCTGTTGATAAAATTTGCAAATGGCGAAATCGGTAGCTAAAGCGGAGGGAGTCCTTCAGAGCCACACAAGTCACCTGGCCAGCTGAACCTACTCAAACAAGGTAAGATGCTCAGGAATGCCAGTGGAGTCTCCTCAGGTATGGGACCACCACACTGTCTCACTGCTGTTGATCCACGAATCCCAATCAGTTGCCTGACCTGTGGGAACACACGAGTGACCATGGCCAGAAGGTAACTGCTGGTGGAAGCAGTTTTTGCTTGCATCATTTCCTCTTCATTTTTTATGCGTTACCAATAAGTATTTTTAGTTCTAACAGTTGTCTTCTGTCTGTGCACCTCCCACACCGCTCTGTGGAGTCAAGCCTCCTGCATGGCTCCGCAGCCGGTGAACAGGCGGGCTGAGCCCCACGCAGAGGGGGAAACCACCTGGGACTCGGGAAGGGGAGCTCCAAGGGATCCTTGGTGTCAACACCAGTCCCCTCGCTCTCAGAGGCTGCTACTCTAGGGCAGGACTCACGGAAGCTTTTTGTACTGCCTGCTGCATTCAAAGACACCCCCAGATAATGCATGGGTGCGTGACAGCCAGGGAGGAAGGACAAACTGCCGAGAGAAGGAACCTCACTGGTGACCACTGGAGAAGTCACTGTCACCGCTGACTGACAACGCCGAGTCGGAAGCTCCAGCAAAGCCTGAAGCTGCAACACCCATCGGCAGTGCAGGCACCCATGTGGTTTTTTAATATGTTGAAAGCTTGGAGGTGGTCCAGAGCAAAATGACAGGACCAATTAGGAAGGTCAAAAAACACCTTACAGGGGGGACTTTGAGCCATTACTCTGGTCTTACTAAACCAGTACCTCTCAATTACACCACAGAAAATACAGAGTACTGGTGGCACCGTAACCTGCAGAGAAAGGCACAGTGAGAATCAACAGCTGCAAGTTATATTTAGGCATGTTCAGAGTAGAATAAGACAGAACATACTCAACGATGAGGATGATTGTCCTAGCCACCTGTCAATAAAAATGGTAGACTATCTCTCAAGGTCTTCAAATAAAGGCCACGTTACCTTTTTCAAGCTGTCCTTTAATAATCATTTTTTGAAAAGTTAATGGCATCAGTTAAAAGAGACACTGGGTAAAATTCCAAGGCCTGTGTTACACATGAAGTGAGAGCTAGTGCTTTGTCTGCCTTTTTGGCCCACAAACCAACACAAAGGAAAGAAAAAAAATAAAGGGGAGACGCACGAAATGCGTTGACTAGCTGTATTCCTCATAAGGAGAAATATACCATGGCATTTGATTTTATTCGACTACCTGATCTCTGATGCTCCCCACTAGACTTGCTATGGGGAGTCCACAATTACTGTGTCCCTGAAGGTCTCGAGCTGAATTTAAACCACAAAAACAAGTAAAGCAGCTAACCTAAAGCAGAAGAAGTAATACCCACTGATAAACAAACTGACCTTGTGTTTAACAACAATGTTCCTTATATTTTACATATAAAACACTCATTACAGAAAATGCCACTAAGAGACTGAAAGTTCATCAAAGATAAACTCGATTGCATTATAAAGACATGTATAGATAATAAGTTCTGTGTCTCTGGGAGACAGACATGCTGCCTTCCAAGGTCGAATGTGCCATGGCCAAGTGCCACATGGCATCAATGCCTGGCCACGTGAATTCAGAAGCAGGAATCTGGTCATCATCTGATTAGCTGCTAGGCAGACCAAGCCGGTATATCGTGTCAATACAAATAAATATTAAATGTAGGTGTTTACAACTAGTTCTTTAGAATTATTTCATATAAGACATGAAATTTGATACAGACTTTATCAACCTGCAAAATGTAAGATTAAGTTCTTTGCACTTGAGTCAACACAAGATTACTTAGGGGCTGTTGGCTGCATTGTATTGTGAATGTGGAGAAGAAAACTTCTAATGTGGTATTGAAAGAGCAGTCATTTTGCAAACAATAAAACCAAGTTCAAGATTACCTTTTCCACATAGGTTGCCCTTGTTTGATTATGCATCTGCTCATTCAGTTTAAGCTAGCAAAATAGATCCAGCAGCCTAATTACACTGGTTTAGATGCACTTTATGAACATAGCTGAAGCTCAGCTGGTACATGCCTCAAAGAGAATGTGCATTAACTAGCAGTATTTAAATGAACTGTGTTTGCTTCAACCTCACATTGTATCATAATCACACATTCTGCAGCACTTCCAAAGCAACTGTGGACATTGCTTCTCTAGCGCAGGTACCACAGCGCAGACGCCTTGTTCAGTCAAAGCCCTTTTCTGGAACATGACAGACACCGTACATGAGAGGCCACTCTCCACCCTGAAGGTCAGCGAGCCAGCCCTCTCCAGCCATGCAGCTGCTACCTACACGCCACTGGAATTCAATATAAGTGGCCCCGCTGCAAGCTTAGCAAGGATTGCTTTTTAAACCATAGAGATGTCACTCTTGAAACATTTGAGAATGACATCTCTGAAAATGTCAGAAGTCCTGAGAGCTGTGCTCACCCTTACACAGGATTGCCACGTTCATCACAGATCAGACTAGGAAGAGTCCTTCTTTTGTGCCTGAAGGGTTACAACGGTACAGCTCCCTACAGCGAGGAAAGCTGTCCTTTATAAAGCTTGTTCCCACCTTGGCATCATATGCTCAGGCTGAGAAGCTTCAAATTCCACCTGTCACCCTCAGCCTCTTGCAGACTCATAGTGAAGTGCCTAATGCACAGGAATCATTCAAAGCTAAAAAACCCCTCTCCCACAGTCCACCAGGCAATGACAGACAGTAACTCCTTCAAGCCTAGCATGCAACAGGAAACCTATTTCCATACTGACCATAGACATACCAAACTTTCCCACATCTCCCCCATCTTGGTCAACGAACTGCAAGGAATCACTGCAACCCGCTTGGTAGGGGTGGGCCGGGACAAAGCATCAGGGCCAGCATTCATGCTCTCCGACTGTACATTTCACCCAGATCAGAAGCTTGAAGCAGCAAGTTCCGTTGCAAGAGCTTGGCATCACAGTCCTCCGTTGGCTTGGCACAGTGAGCAGCAGGTGGTTCACACGTATACATAGTAAGGTGACTCCCGTGTGGCTGCAGCTTCTTGAAAGCCCACAGACATCAGGTAGTTCTTCTCAATAGCTGGATACCTCTTTTCATAGAGAAGGTCATCTCACAGCTATACCAATGGCTGCTTCTCCTCCCTAGCGCTACCTGCAGGAACACTGCCCCTGGGCTTCTCTCTGTGAAGAGTACGAAATGCTGACCAAAGACACGTCTTCACTAGCACTGTGCGTTTGCTTTTCTTAGTAACAGCCATCTTCTGCATTGATCACTTTCTCTGGCCTGTCTTTCATCTGGACTTCAGTGACAGGAGCAATGACAAGCTAGAATGGGTAATGAAGCTCCTGTAATATTCCGCACTCTCCCCCTCTCAAAAAAAACCAAAAAAAGAAAGAAAAGAAAAAAAGGGAAAAGGACTGGGCTTTTCTTTTCCCAATGTCTCCAGCTCTGTTACAACCACCCCCTAACTTGTGTGCCAGACAAAAGCATAGGACACATGCTTCCCTTTGCAGCATATGTGTCATGCTAAATCAGTCCAGCTCCTACCCACTGCAAAAACATGCTTCTCCTCCCAGGTCAGCTGAAAGTTCAGCTTCTCCCAGCACACAGAATGGTGGGCTCCCATCCATCTCCTTCAATGAATGATAAGCAGATGCTGAAAAATGTCAGATGCCCCCTCGGGATGAAAAATCAGCTGAGACGCTCAGAAAGCACATCTGGAGTGGAGAGGGCTGATGTCAGCCTCCAGGACCAGCAGTAGTTGCCAACAGTTCCTGGTGAGGAGAGAGAGCAGAAGAATGAGGACCATCCCCACCCATGTCCCCAGGTAGATGCAATGGTTGCAGCATTGGGAGCTCCTTCTTTCATACTCTGCCCCTACAAGCCCTGAATCAGAAGAGAAGAAAGGAGGGGGCCACCACCAGCAACTTCATTTCTGGTGCTGACACAAACACACCCCTCTGTCACTGCTGCTGTCCCCTTCACCAGTAGCTGGGTCGAAGTGCCTGGACCACGACACCCGTTACGTCCTACAGCAAGAGCCAACAACTCTGCAGGTCCCAGCTGGCTCCGATGCTACCAGGCAGCATTCATCCAAGCATGCATCCAAATCTTCAGGTGATGGACAACAGCACACGCCTCCCTTAGACTGACAGACGACAGTATAGATTTCACAGCCCGCTGGGTACATAAGCATCATGGAGTGGTGTGCCAGGCTCAGGCCTTCTTCTAGTTCCTCCAGACCCTCTTAGGCTCTAGCTATACTTAACTCTCATCTTTTTATTCATGCTATCTTCATCTGAAGCCCAAACAAGCCCCAAAACCTCTTCCAACACCTGCCCCTGGACAAACTGGCCACCTACAGCTCCAGGAGGAGGATGTTTGATTGCAGGGGTGTTCCTGGTGATTGCACAGCTTATTTCTATTCCCTTGTGCTGTTACAACTCTGTGCAGAGGACCACAGGGCATCATCCACCACCTGGCACCCTCAGATGCCTTCAGGAAGCAGTGGGTACTGTTGCAGATGCTGTGCTCGGTGACCCTTGAGTTTCTGGTTTATGTTTTCACCTTCCCAGGGAGAGCTCAAGATGAACAGGGCAAACATATCATACTTCTAATTAATACTCTTCCAGTCTTCAAATATTTTCAGGTCAGGGACTTCCTGACTAGATGTGGTTTCTGTGGATTAGTCACCCTCTGTAGATGTCTTTTCCATGAAGCTGTCCATTCTCCCCTTGAGCCCATGTAAAGCCTTCAAAAATTGGCATCACATTCACCACTTTCCCTTCCTCAGGTACCACGGTGGCGGTAAGCATGGGTCGGAGCAGTTCAGCTCTGACCGGACTGCTCGGAGCACTTCAGCTGTTTTATTCTTGAGTTCCTTTAAGACTCTTGGACAAATGCCATTGCTCCCAGCAAGTTGTTAGTGTTCGCTTTGTCAGGGTGTTGAAGAGACTTTTCCACAGCCGCTTCAATTTCAGACATGTTCATTGGCGAACCCCTCCCTGCTGAAGAATGGGTTTTGCCGCGATGATCTCGTCACTCAACACTTAGCAGGGATGCAGAGATTTCTGCAACGGCCTTATCTCCCCTGTGCACTCCTCTTACAGCCTGATCACCAATTTGCCCTTCGGAATATGTGCCGGGTTCCTCATACATTTTAAGACAGACCTAATGTTAGTTTTGATTCCTTTTGCTAGTTGTTCCTTGAAGCTTACTGTCTTTCTACATGCAACGTGCCAAAGTTTATATCCTTCTCTACTTTTCCCATTTGTAGACAACTTCAGCTTTTTTTGATAGATGCTTTTTTTTCCTTCCCTTACCCCACTGAACAATGCTTTCTGTATCCCACATGAAAGGTGTTCATCCCATTTTTCCTGAGCATGCCAGCTTAGTAAGGATGGCAAAGGGTGACAGAGAATGAATTTGGGCGATGAAGGTGAAAATATAAAAGGGGTGGCACTTTTGGACAGACAGAAGAAAACAGTGTGGTAGGTGTTTGTATAGGCCATCAATGCCACACAAGAGGTCAAAACAACAAAGGCTGCCAAAGCAGAATGGGAAGAAAAGTGGCTGGAAAACAACAAGAGGTAGAGGGCAGGATGTTAGCAGCAGTGAAGACACCAGGTGGGAAAACAGGATTATGACCCCGAGCCTTGGGATGTCACATTGAGAGGGGGAGTGAGAAGTAAGAAAGAACAACAACATTGCTCCAACAGGTACAGTTGATGTAGTGGCGTCATGTTACAAGAGGTGGCAGAAGGGGTTAGGGATGACAATGAAGAGTAGTGGCACAGGATTGTATGGGACGATAACATTGACATGTGGTAGGTCAAAGCAATGACTGTTGGTGAAGCAAGGCAGCACTGGACAATGCCGATGGACAGCCGAGGAGAGGTCACAGAATCACAGAATCACAAAGGTTGGAAAAGACCTGTAAGATCATCAAGTCCAACCATTACCAAAAAAAAAAAAAAAACCACCACCAAAAACAAACCACCAAAACAACCCACCCACCATGCCCATCAAGCCACGTCCCACAATGCCACATCCACACACAGGTCCAGATAGGTTGGGCCAGCGATCATAAAGTGCAGCAAAGGAAGGGAAAATGACTGCAAAGGCAGGAAAGGCAATACGTCATTGTTTTAAGAGTTTGTGGACTGAAATCAGCCTCCTGTGCTGCAAACTGTCTGGCATGAGCCATCCTTTGGGAGATACGTAACTTGCCTGCACGTATTTCGGTGTCACTAGGCAATGCAGGCCTTCCCACCGCAGCCAGGCACAGTTCGTGGGGAAGGAGGGCATGGTTTTCTTCTTCTGAGTTCATTCACTGCTGGTCTTTCCATTCAGCTCCTTCTCCTTCACGTTTTCAACAGTATTTTTTACTATTTTCTTTTCCTCTTTTTCAAACGCTTCTGAAGTCATGGGTTTGCTTAGTATTGATTTCTTTATGTCTTGCTGTTTTTCTCTTCATTTATACTTTTGCACATATCCAAATCGTATTCACACACCTGCCTTCCCATGAAATACTGTCAACATCTTATTAAGTCCTTAGCATGAAAGATCAATTGCCTCCGCTGATAAACATGCGCAGCCTCATACCAGAAGGTATGCTGCAAATACTTTCAGATCCTTTATTGCCAGAGGATTTGGAAGGCAAAAGGCCCTGGACTCTGTGAAGTGGACCATCTTTCAAGCTACCAGGGAAGACTTTTTCACTCAAAAAAACCCCCAGCAAAATCCATACCACCCCCCCGACCCCATGTGTCTTACTTGAAGAAAATCCCCTCCTGACCCCAATATTTGCCCAGGAATATAAACTTATTGATATGGGAGAGGTAGCTGAAACAGTTTCAGTCTTGATATAGAGTTAAAAGAAGAGGTGACAGAATGGGACAGTGACTATAATGAAGAAATCTCACTCTTCTCAGTATCACTACAAGTGGTCACATGGCTTGACTAAGATTCATGCTTTGTTGGCTGACCTCTTCTGCTTAAAAAAAAAAAAAGGATGAAAAGCAAAAAAAAAAAGCTACATCTTGAAAAAAATGTAGGTCCTTTGTTTCATGAACCATTCCAGAGCTTCACATCAGTGCTAGCCTGAGATCTTCTGAGTGTTCATAGTGCCTGGGAAGACATAAAACCCCTCAAGCAGAGGAATGAACACATCTGAACAATTAAAAAGGAGATGGGAAAGGGGGGGGCGATGCCTTCTGCTCTGCCTTTTCAGAAGGGTGTGGTGGGAAGTGTTCCCTCAAGCCATTTGCTATGAAATCTGCCCTTACCCATAAAAGAAACGGGATTTATGGATTAACTTCTCTTCTTAAGGGCTTAATTCCCTGTGGATTCCTTTTTGAGGGCATAACTTCTAGCTTATATTCCAGAGGAGGAGAGGATCACCATCCCCAGAGCAGCGCTGAGAAGCAGAAGCAACATGGAACCACTAAGGTGGAAGTGACTGAGGAGGGGCACCTGGAGAATTACGCGGGGCACTGTCAAAACTGGAGGTAGACATCAACTAGGTTGTCCTGAGGTTGGCTCTAGCAAAGCTCCAGGTGGGCAGCAGCAAGCATCTGTGGCTACCAAGCAAACGCCTGCTGTGCTGCGCCGGGTGCTGCGTTGGGCTCAGAGGGTGACCAGACCCAACCCCACGGTCTCTGTCGGCCCGGGAGCCGCAGGTGTCGGAAGAAAAACTGGTCTGAGGTGGCTGCATCTGCCTCGAATTTCCAGGAACACGCAGGAGAGATCACGAAAGGGGTGGGGACACAGGCCTGGGGAGTCAGGTGCTTGTGATAATAGTTATATTGTTAGGGCTGGAATGAGGAAATTAAAGATTTCATCTGGGGAGAACAGGGAGGGGGGAACTCGAGGAGGCTCCATCTCGATCTCCCCACTCATTAATTGTCCCTCAGGACAAAGCAGCCAGAGAAATCACTGGTTTTGACATCCAGTCCTATAGCTTTGCTCTCTGCTGTTTCAGCCTAGACCGCACACCCAGCTTCCAGACAGGCATTAGTCTTCGCTTAGCTACGCCACTGGCTGGGAATTTTCTTCCGGCCATTTCCACAGTCAATCCTAGTGCAATAGGACTGGATGGAGTATCTGAGGAGCTGTCGATCTGGCTGAGTGATCCTAGATGAGACCCTGGGTTTAGGGAATACGCAGCTGAGGTAGAGCCTGAAGGACCATTTTCAGCGCTCGGTGATTTTCTGACGGAGGACAGGTTACCATCAGTGAAGGTGGCAGCTGACTCGGACACACAGTAGCAGGGCTAACATACCACAGGGTCTGGGCCGCTGGGCTGCTTCAGCACCCAGACTGATTCAGGAAGCAATATCCCTCATCTTACAATAGAATCATAGAATCATTTAGGTTGGAAAAGACCTTTAAGATCATCAAGTCCAACGTTAACCTAACACTGCCAAGTCCACCACTAAACCACGTCCCTAAGCACCACATCCACACGTCTTTTAAATACCTCCAGGGTGACTCAACAGCTTCCCTGGGAAGCCTGTTCCAATGCTTGATAACCCTTTCGGTGAAGAAATTTTTCCTAATATCCAGCCTAAACCTCCCCTGGTGCAACTTGAGGCCATTTCCTCTTGTCCTATCACTAGTCACTTGGGAGAAGAGACCAACACCCACCTCTCTGTAACCCCTTTTGAGGTAGTTGTAGAGAGCGATAAGGTCTCCCCTCAGCCTCCTCTTCTCCAGGCTGAACAACCCCAGCTCCCTAATACAGACAACTGATGGGAGAGCGCTAGGTATTTCAGGAGATAATTCAGAAGAGCCATATAGGCTCTCCTCCGGACTTCCTACTGCATCGCAGCGTGCAAACAGCAATGAAAGAGTATCCATACAGGTATTCTGGGGTCCGCTCATGTTAACTTCATCCTCCTAGGAAGAGAGACTGGGTTCCCTCCACACGGTGTCCAAGCAGGATTTGTTTAGTCCTACGATATTATTTTCATGAGCTCTACCCTATCCTCTCCCCCTTTCATGGTGAAAGAAGGGGGTAACACACACTGCTTCAGTTTTCTCCCAGAGCTCTCCTTTGCGTCACCAGAACAGCTCGCTGCAGCCACTCTGCTCCTACCAGGTAAAAATGAGTAAATACGTTGGAAAGCAGCCTCCTCGGGACAGAAAGGTGTGGGAGTGCGGACATGGACATTCTGCTGCTGCCTGGCAGGTTACACCAGTAGCAAGGGAGAAGGCATTCAACAGCCCATTAAATTGGTTTGCAACTCCCTGATGGCTTTTTAATAACGATCCTCTTTAGAGATCACCACCTCTGCCTCAAGGGAATCCACGAATTCTGGGTAAATAATTCCCCACTGAAAAGTGACAGCAGTACAAAGTGTAGCCTCACATCTACCCATCTTTATCAGCTGCTAGGCTGGTGTTTCTTTGGCCAAACACTGAACTCATAGCACCATCCGTGCGGATATTCCTTGACAGTTTGGGTTGCTAGTTTTGATGCAGAAAAATACAATAAGCTGTAGCGAATCCGGAAATAATCACTGGCTTCTGCCTTGCAGCAGAAGGAAAATGCAATTGCATATATGGATATACAAAAGAACTAAACCGATCGAAGGTCTTTCAAGTAGTTTAAAAACATGTATAATTTGTTACACTTGGAAACCAGACCAGAAGGGGAGAGACCTTCCTTTTTTTCCCACCACAGTGATGGCGTGTTGAAAAAAGCTTGTTCTATTTTAAAAAGTTGTGTGCATGACAGATCATTATCACATTCCTACCCGGGCAGATAATAGACATAGCTGGTAGAGGAAGCATTTCAGATTTGATGCCATAAAAAATTATTCATGTTTACTCAGAGGTTGCTCAGTAGCAATAAAAAGCAATCATGCATTCAGCTTGGGAAGATATAAGATACAGAAGCACTGCCCAGAACAACAGGGCACTTGCCATTTCAAAAGAGAAGGACCTAGTGACAAACATCTGAAAGAAAAGGATTTTTTCAGTGTAAAGCTCCTTGGATCCAAAATGTTGTCAGAGGTGAAGTAAATACCATGAATCAAAAATCCCGGAAAGGATTTGTAAAGCCTGATGGAAGCGCTTTCATCCTAACGCAAGACTCAGGATTTCAGAAGACCATTTATCCCTTAACTGCTGAACCTGAATGGGGGTGGGAGAAATAACCATCAGTGTCAAAACCAGTTCCATCAGGAATCCGATACATTGAATAAATATCCAGAAACTTGTGGATGGGCAAAATGCTCAGAAGACTCTTGCAGTGAGGGAAGTTTGAGACAGGGATGTATCTAATCACCTAAAATATCAACAGGAATCGCGCTCACGAACTACATTAATAATTCCACGGCACTACCTGCTGTCACACTGAAGCGTGCCTGAGGAAAATGCTACCATTTATGACTGACGATCTTGGCCAGAAGATGGTGACTTGAGTCATCTAGTTCATCTACACACTGGAAAAAAATAGAACAAAAGCTGGGAAGATGTAAATAACAAAAAAAACCCCAAAGAGTTAGCAAATTCTGATGTTCTGCAAATGGAGATTGAGACTGGCAGCTGAGACAGCAACAGGAGATTTGTTGTTTGCGTTGTTTCAAAAGTATTTGAGGAATCAAGCGTGATTTTGGTTGTAGAAACATTTGGTTCCTTTGTGAGTTGGCAATCAATCTGCAGCAGATCTATGGGACCACAGGAAGGTAAGGACTTTTACAAAGCCACGGCCAAAGCGCGATGTTCACATGACTGAAACGACTGGAAGTCACCTCAGGGCTGATACGTGCTCTGAGGTGAGCCACAACAGCAGATAACGTACGGCAGCCTGAGCAGCTCACCGGCGTGAGAAAGAGGGAATGGGGAATTGCTTAGATCACGGCTGACGCGTCAGCTGGAAACGGTGAAAAAGCCAGTGAGTGGGGGTTTAATTCTTTAGGGAAAAAACCCCGACATATGGAAAAAGTCTTCTGAAAAATAAAACAAATACGTACCTAGATGTGCATCTAGAGATACATAGATATATGGTGAACATCATTTATACACATGTAAAAATAAAACATGCAATACATGCACCCACACCCTAATTATCTGCTCTTCTTGTCCAAACCGGCAAAGGCCAAAAGTTCTTCCAAACAAGATGGTGATGGAAATTGTCAAAATGCTGAGAAAATTGCTTTAGACTGTCATTCGGATACAGCAAATCAGTCCAGACGTGTGAGTTTTTAACTACTGCTCAAGTCAAAAGAAATCAAAAAATATAAGTCACCTTTGTCTCACAGCCAGCAAAAAGGACTGTTTTGCAAAGATCAGTTGAAGATGGTTTAAAATGCTTTTAAATACTGTGGAAATCGGGGAATGCCTAACTATCAGCTCTACCAAATTTGGCTCTAGTCGCTTTGTGGGTGCTGTTAACTTCAATGAGTATAAACCGGGCATTTTCAGGGGCAAAATCACAGAATCACTAAGGTTGGAAAAGACCTGTAAGATCATCAAGTCCAAAATTGTTTTTGTCATTCCAGTAAGACAGAGGCACGATTCCAGTAAGAGAGAGGCGGTTTTGGAGGATGGTCTGTTAGTGTAAATGA
This sequence comes from Gavia stellata, assembly GCF_030936135.1. Taxonomy (NCBI): domain Eukaryota; kingdom Metazoa; phylum Chordata; class Aves; order Gaviiformes; family Gaviidae; genus Gavia; species Gavia stellata. The sequence goes on from NC_082594.1 coordinate 132,021,290, forward strand.
GTAATTTCAGGAAATTCAAACAAGTTATAAACAAGCGCTCTATGAAGTGACTGGATTGTAGCTCCCATAGGTAAATGGCATCTCCTATGGCACTGCCTCAGACGGGATACGGAGCTGTGTGGACCGACGGTCCAACCCAGAAGGGCATTTCTAACACTCTGAGGAAGCTGCTTTGTAATAGGCATTTGATACAATATTAGTTCATTCCTCCCCCATCCCTCCCACTTTTTACAACTCATCTTTGATGAAAGTTCAAAATAAATTACTTGAGATACAACTAAGTTTAGAAGTGCAGAAGAAACAGTGCTTTTGCTTTGCATTGCTTTTTGCCACGGGACGAAGCTGGGGGAAAGCTCTAAGCGGTGGCTGTAGGTTTGTGACAAGCAGCTGTCACAAGGCTGCCGTCACTGCCGGCCTCGAAAGTGTACTCCTTGCCATTTTCAAGCACGGTATTTTGCAATACTAAGAGGTAAAAGTGGCTGTGTATTTTGAGTCACTAAGCAAACCACTGCTCACTCCCATAAGGACCAAAATTCAGTGCCAGGTGACTCCGAACAAGGACTGATCTGAAGGAGGTGCTGATAAGGGAAAGAAAGAAGTGAAAACCTCAGGCAGAGCTGGTTTGGGAGAAAATTGGGAGAAAACCAATGTGGGACATGGTTTAATGGGCATGGTGGTGTTTGTTGGCTGATGGTTGGACTTGATCTTACAGGTCTTTTCCAACCTTAGTGATCTGTGAAAATCATTTGGCGATAGGATTGGGAAAGAGGTCCCACTCTTACAATGGCAGGGGGGTGTTGGGGGCTCCTGGTCACGGTTGGGCACGGCTGTTCCTTTCCGTGGTCTGCGGAAACGCCGCAAGGCTTTGGGTAATGCCGGGAGGCCTTGCTTTCCCAGGCACGGCTCAGTGAAACGCGTTCCCAGCGCATGGCCGGGGCCAGGCAGCTGCGGAGACGAAAGATTTCTTTCGTTAATGAAGCAGCAAAGGCGATGCTGCCTCACGCGTATCACCGAGTCCCCACCGCCCGCCTCGCCCCAGCCCTCTTGCACAACTCACCCCCAACTCCCCATCTACCTCGGCTTTGCCCTTGAAAAGCAGCACTGGGCGATTTAAGCCCCGTACGAGCCCTCACCGCCGCGGTGTGCGCACCCCAGCCGAGGGCAGGGCAGGCTCCCGCCGCCCCGGGAGGCGGGGGGGGGGGTCCCGGCCGGCGCTGCCTCCGGCGGGGCGAGCGCGGCCAACTCTTTCCGCAGCGCCTCTGCCCGCTGGGACGGAGGCGGGAGGAGGAGGAGGAGGAGGAGGAGGAGGAGGAGGAGGAGGAGGAGGAGGAGGAGGAGGAGGAGGAGGAGGAGGAGGAGGGACGGGCTGTTCCGCGGCCGTACCTGCCCGGGGCAGGGCTCCCGTCGGGGAGGACCGGCCCGGGGGTGGCCGTGCCGCCCGCCCGGAGCGCGGGGGCCGCGCCTTGACCGCCGCCAAGGTCACCGCCCCGGCCCCCCCCGGCCCCCCCCGGCCCCCCCCGGCCCCTCGGCCGCCGAGACGGGGGGGTTGAAAGAAAGAGGCTTTTCTCCCCCGGGAGCGGCGCCGGGGGGGGCCGGGGAAGGGGCCGGGGCGGGAGGAGGAAGGAGGGGCGGGCGGGGAGAGGCTGGCGGGGCCGGAGCCGGGCGGGGTGCTGGCTCCAACTGGAAAGGAACCGGTCCCAGCCCGGCCGGGGAGGCTGCGGGAGAGCCGGCAGCGCTCGGGGAGAGCACAGCGGCCCCGGCCCCGCCGCCCGCCATGGGCACGGTGCCTCGCGTCAGTCCGGGGGGGGCCGGGGGCGACGGGAGGGACGGGGTGGGGGAGGATCTGTGTCCCCCCCCCCCCGTCACCTGGGGGGACGTGTGCGTGGGGTGGGGGTCAGGGAGGAGGGGGTGAAAGCACCGATGTTTTGGGATGCGGAGCCAGTTTCGGCTTCCCGCAGCGGCGGTCTTGCGGGGCCACCCCCTAATTCTGGGTTTCTGCTGTAGGGTGGGTCTGTGAAGACAGGGAAGATGCCAGAAGGGGAGAAAACCAGGCAATGTAAGCAAGAAGAGGAGCAGCAGCAGAAAGAGGAGGAGCGGGAGGGTCTCATCGAATTCTACGGTTCCTACCAGGAGCTATTCCAGTTCTTCTGCAGCAACACGACCATCCACGGGGCTATCCGCTTGGTGTGCTCCAAAAAGAATAAGATGAAGACAGCCTTCTGGTCCGTTCTCTTCTTTCTCACCTTCGGCTTAATGTACTGGCAGTTTGGGATCCTCTACAGGGAGTACTTCAGCTACCCCGTCAACCTCAACCTCAACCTCAACTCCGACAGGCTGACTTTCCCAGCCGTGACGCTGTGCACCCTCAATCCGTACAGGTAAGAAATAGACTCCCAGAGCCGTCCACTGCCTTGACTGTTGCGGGGGTAGGATAAAAGCACGTACTCTTGTTCTCCTCGTCGTCCTTGACTGCCCCGTTTTGTAGCAGTGCTGGTGGAAAGGACACTTTTCACAGGCCTTTGCTGCTGCGGGGCGTTTAGAGTAAGGCATGTTAGTTTAGGAAGCTGTGCTCGGTGGTGTATTTTAGCCGTCTGCCCTGTAAACTGCCACAGGGCAAAAGCAGATGCGTTTACACATCTCTCCTACAAGGATGGTAGCCTCCAGCAAAGGGATGGATTTTCAGCTGGCAGCAGGAATGCCCTGAATCACCCCAGCAAACTTGGTTTGCCGCACATCTTACTCCGAGCTGTTTATGTGCATCCAGCCCTAAACCTTCAGGCTCCTCTCTCCCCCCCGTATAGGTACAGCGCCATCCGGAAGAAGCTGGATGAGCTGGACCAAATCACCCATCAGACGCTGCTAGACCTTTATGACTACAACATGTCTCTGGCACGAAGCGATGGGTCCACGCTGTCCACGCGAAAGCGTAGCTCGAGGAGCCTGCTCCATCATGTCCAGCGCCATCCGCTGCGAAGGCAGAAGCGGGATAACTTAGTCAACTTGCCAGAGAACAGTCCCTCAGTGGACAAGAACGACTGGAAAATAGGCTTTGTTCTGGTGAGATCCCTAGATAACCTCTGTCCTACCCACTCCCATCTCTGCCTAGCTGCTTCTGTCTTGCTAGACCCTTGGCCATGCCCTTCCCTACGTAGAAGTCTGATTAATTAATCTGAACTAGCTTTTGCTAATGACAGATATAGGTAGAGCTGAATCCTTTGCCCAACGCAATCCCGCTCCCCAAGGCCTGTCCGTGTCCATGCGGGCCCCAGGAGACTTGTCCACGTCAGTGCCCGTCTTTTCCTAGGTAGAGCAGGGAAACCTTGTCCTTCCTGAAGGCTACATCAGCCTTGCAGTTGCCTTTGGAGAGCCATTTATTAACATCAACCGCAGCATTGCCCAGTATAGCAAAGGGGAAGGTATTGGATGGCTGTGGGCCATGCGAAATGTGGTCATGGTCCCATTTGCTCTTAGGTAGCAGCTTCTTCGCCCTAGGGTCTTGGTGTTTGCATTTAAAAAGGCACTGAAGGACTGAAGCTATTCGCTTGCCATTTAACTGGAGCTCCCACAGGATCACAAAGGTTTTTCTGGACACACCCTGAAGGAAGGGCTCCCCACGCAAGAATTTAAAGCTTCTGGTTTTATACCACGTAGAGTCTCTGTGCCGTAGATCACCCTGCACACCTCACTGCGACTTGCTGCCTCCTGGGTTTTATTCAGCCTTGCTTGTTCACCTGGCATTTCCCTTCCACCCAGGAGCTGCCCTGGGTTTGCTTTTCCCCATCCTGCTGATCGCCTTTCGGTGCGGAGTTCTTCCACTCCCTTGGGTTCATCTCCTGCCCGTGCTGAGGGAGCACAGCTAATCCACAGACACGGCCTCGACTCCTGGACGAGACTTCCCTGACACGGCTGGTTTTCTCCTTCTTTTCCTAACAGTGCAGTGAAAACAACAAGGACTGTTTCCACCAGGCGTACTCCTCGGGGGTGGATGCCGTGCGGGAATGGTACAGCTTTCACTATATCAATATCCTGGCGCAGATGCCTGATGCGAAAGCCCTGGATGAGTCTGACTTTGAGAATTTCATCTATGCTTGCCGCTTCAATGAAGCAACATGTGACAAGGCGTAAGTGGTGGAAACGTCCCACCGTGGCTTCCTAACAACACCCCTATTTTGTGCCTGGGTCCGAGGGGAATTCAAGAAACCCGCATTAGAGAACCTCTTTCCCAAGGTGGGATCGTTCCTTGTTCAGTTCCCGTTGTCTCAGGTGATGTCTCATGAGTCTTTCCTGTGGGTTGTACCCACCAGGGTCACAGTTTCTGTGACCTGAAACTATGGACCTCAGAGGATGGTTTCTCCTCCTGGGTTTCACGGAACTGAAATGGTTATACCGGTACAAACCCCCAAGTGGGTACAGATGTGCAGTGTAGAAGTCTCTTTATTCTGCTCTCTACAGTGCTGAAGTGGTGCATATCAGCCCACATACGGGAGGAGAAGAGTGGGTCGTTACAAAAAGACAGTAAAAACAATATCCCACTTCTCTTTTGCCATTATTGGGCAAAAAGCCCCAAAGAGGTAGTGAAATGAAACTCATCGGCACGGGAGGAAAAGGGCTAGGAAGAGCTAAGGGTTTTGTCAATATTAGGAAGATAATACAGTAATTGCTAGTACTGCTAAAACCCATTTGAGCTCTCGGGAGTTAGCAGTATGAAAAACCTGGTGTGAAAACCTGTCCGGCTCCAGGACGTTTTTTACAGCACATTTTAATTGCTTTTCCCCGTTGGGGTGAGTTTACATAACAAATACTGCCCATCTGCTGCTGTAAGCCCCTCTCCCTGCAGGTGGAAAACAGAGTTGTTCCCTGCAGAAAGCCCTTCCCCTTGGTTTCGCAGCCCGTCTCACCCCATGTGAATATTTCTGTTCCCGTCTCAGGAATTATACCCACTTCCACCATCCCTTGTATGGGAACTGCTATACCTTTAACGACAACAGCAGCAGCCTGTGGACCTCCTCGCTGCCTGGGATCAATAACGGTGGGTGAGAGGCACTCCTTGGTGAGTAAGGAGAACAGCTCAGCTCTGTTTTCGCAGGAGGAGTTACAGGCATCGTGCCGTGCTTTTGCTGGCGGTGGCGGATTGCAGCGCTGCTCTGTCTCGCCCAAGCTCTGTTTTCACCCGGGTGGAGGTGGCTGTCTCACGGACGTGGCTGTCCCTCGCTGCTGCCCCTCTGAACTCTCTCTCTCCCATCAGTGCCTGATCCTGATGTTCGTTGCTCCCTCTGGACCAGTGCTGGCCCTTCCTGAAGTCCCCTGTTGAGCTCTAGCGCTGTGCTCCGGAGAGCCTGGTCTTGACCTCCTCCTTCCCCATTTTCCTCTTTCCAGCGACTGACCTGTTTGTGTTTCTCAGCCTCTCCAGGCCCGATCTCCAGGCTTTTCTTCCATCCGGCTCTGAGTCTCTCCATGAAATCTCTCTCCATTCCCAGTTCTGCTTTTTCTAAGCCACAATGAAGAAACCCAGTTTTCTCTGGCGTCCCCTGGAGCCTCCAGCTTTGTCTCTGGCCTCTCTCCAGGCACCCTCCCATTGCTGCCCAGCTTTGGTGCATCCCTGGGTGATGTTTCTCTTCCTTTATCTCTTAGTGACCCACTTCTAACCATTCTGCTCTCTCTCCTCTCCTGCACAATGACCAGCCATGACCTCTCTCGCTCTCTGACATTTCCTCAGGTCTCTCTCTGGTGGTGCGCACCGAACAGAATGATTTCATCCCTCTGTTGTCCACGGTGACGGGAGCCAGGGTCATGGTCCACGATCAGAATGAGCCAGCCTTCATGGACGATGGGGGTTTCAACGTGCGTCCGGGTATCGAGACCTCCATCAGCATGAGAAAGGTGAGGAAGCAGCGGGGGTAAGAGCTGTGGACGTGAGGTTATGGGGGAAGTTTAACTTGGTGGATAGATACGGATGGGTTGTCATGGACCCAGTGTATGTTTAAGGGAGGGGATTAATCACGTGGGGTGAAGGGAGGGGAAGAAGAGCAGCTTACTGGACTAGACGAGAAGCGTCTGGCAGCAATTTATCAGTGAACAACGAAACGGAGGAAAGCAGGGGGAGCTGGCACCCCGAGGAAGGCATAAAGAGCAGATGCTGATGGACAAGCAGTGTGTGGCATGGAAGCGCAGAAAGAGAACAGCAAAGTGCCAGTGGTTCCGTGTAATGACAGTTTGATATTCTAGGAGATGACTGTGCGTCTTGGGGGCAGTTACAGCGATTGCACAGAGGACGGCAGTGACGTGCCAGTGCAAAACCTGTACTCATCCCGCTACACCGAACAGGTAACTCATTATCACCGGTCCTGTGCCAGCCTGTTTCCCTACCTCCCTGAAACACTTCAGTCCCCTAACAGCCGCGCTTGTCCGTGGGCTCTGTTGATAGTATGATGTGATACAGGCTGCAGCAGGTTTGGTGCCCTTCTTCAGCCTTTTCCACCTCATATGCCTCCCAGGTCTGCATTCGCTCCTGCTTCCAGCTCAACATGGTAGAGCGCTGCGGCTGTGCGTATTACTTCTATCCCTTACCCGCTGGAGCAGAGTACTGTGACTACACAAAGCACGTAGCCTGGGGTAAGTGGACAGGAGGAATAGTAAAACTCATGCCCACCTGAACCTGTTTGGTCCACCTCATGTCCCACTACACCTCGTTGTCTTCAGTGAGCTTCCTGGTGTGGGACATCCAAAAGAGACTCTTGTCTTGGATGGTTAGTCCCTCTGAGCTGGTTGAAGGAAACCTCCTCTGGATTCCCCTCGCTGTCACACATCACCTCTCCTATACAGACTCTGTGAGCTTACCTGGATTTACTTTCTCTGCTGCTCAGGCTACTGCTATTACAAACTCCTGGCTGAATTCAAAGCTGACGTGTTGGGCTGTTTCCACAAATGTCGGAAACCTTGCAAGTAAGTATGATCGTCGGTCAGGTAGACTGGGAACTCTTTATTCCTAGAGGTCTCAGAAAACGTTCGCTGACCAGGGCAAAAGCTTGAGTCAATAGCTGAGCTGCAACCCGAAATGGTATTTCTCCCATCAGGAAGCCGAAATGGCTGAGGAGCGTCAGTGTCGGCTTGGGGGTGAGCTCCCGAGGACTGCGCAGGAGCTGGGTGGGAAGTGGGCAGAACTTCAGCATGGGAGGGAGTTTCCAGGTGTGCCTGGGGATAGAGAGACCTGGCTTTGTGGCTCCTACAGCTTCAACAGCTAACACGGCCTCTTGTCTTCCAGAATGACGGAATACCAGCTGTCGGCTGGATACTCCCGCTGGCCTTCTGCTGTCTCAGAGGTAAGGAGAGGGTTTCCTGGCTCCCCAGCTGTGCTCTGAACTCCCGTTTAGTCCTTCCTCAACTGGTACTAAACGTACAGGAGGTGACTGGTCACATAACGCAATTTATTGCACTTTCATTTCAGGACTGGGTTTTTTACATGCTTTCACAACAGAACAAATACAATATCACATCCAAGAGGTGAGAGCCCCTAAACAGAGGTTCCGTCCAAACCAGAAACCATCCCAGTGGAGCGTGTGTGTCAGGGGATCAGAGTTAAGATTAAATTAACGATGGGAAGAGATTAGGCATGGGACCCGTGGGACAAGGCCAGTGGATTTGAGTCAGAGTGGAGATAAACTGGGAATCCGAGTGGAGAGTCTGAAAAGGTCAGCTGCTAATATGAAAATAGTTAAGATTGTATTTTGTGCAGAATGAGGGAACTGCGGAGACAGGGCAAAGCCTGTGGGTGGTATGTGTGTGAGGAGGACGGCGGGGCAGAAGGGGACAGAGAAGACAATCAAGCTTGGTGAAGAAACACAGGGATTGCGGATTTGGGGGTTACTGAGCCCCATCTTTCATTTACAGGAACGGAGTTGCCAAAGTGAATATTTTTTTTGAGGAGTGGAACTACAAGACCAACGGGGAGTCTCCAGCCTTCACGGTACACGCTCTACTGCCATGTCCTCTCTAGCCACCCTTTCCCCTGCCACGTCCCTCCATATTGGCAGGCATTCATTCCGGCAGCATTGCTGGCTATCCAGTCTCTTTTCCTGCGGCAGGGCGGGAGGAACCCCCCCGCGCCACAGGGACACTGCTAGTGGGAGCAGGCAGGGAGGGAAAAGGCCGGAACGAGGGCTGTCCTCACTGCCCTTGCTCCATCTCTTGCAGGTAGTGACTCTGCTGTCCCAGCTTGGGAACCAGTGGAGTCTCTGGTTCGGATCCTCTGTCCTGTCTGTGATGGAGCTTGCAGAGCTGATTTTGGATTTCATCGCCATCACCTTTATCTTGGCCTTACGCTGGTTCCGTTCACGGCAGAAGCTCTCTCCACCGGGACCCCCTCCAAACAGTCACAATAACACTGCTTTCCAAGACGAGGCGCCAGGTCTCAGTGCTCCGCACCGCTTCACTGTTGAGGCTGTAGTGACCATGCTGCCATCCTACAACAGCCTGGAACCACGTGGGCCGAGCAGGGATGGTGAGGTGGGACATGAGTGAGGCAGTGGCTCATTCCACAGTTCGGATGGGTGGCAATTGGAGCAGAGGCTGCACACTTTCTCTGTGGGACCGCGTTTCCTTCTTTCTGGGGTGCCCTACCTGGACCATAGCAGAAGACTGCACTGTGGTTGGCCTGGGTTCATTGCTTTCACTACTGTAGGTGAATCCTTCGGTCTCATAAAATACTATTGCTCTGGGAATCACCAGGGATGGGAGTTGACCTAGTCTATGTACAGGGGAGATGTCCACTTGGTTTCCTTACACGTGCACACTTACGCATGCACTCGTGCTTTCTTTTCCCTGCAACAAGGATGCTGCCACAGTTCTGGTCTGTAGTAAATTAAAGAGGTTTGGCAGGTGAGACTGGCCTTCTCTGTGGTGTGACGAGGGACAGGAATGGAGTCTCAACAGGCTGAGCTTTGTTAAGCTTTCCCTAAGGCTGGAAACGGATTGCTCTTTCCTAGTTCATGAGCAGCTGAGGGAGCTGGGGTGGTTCAGTCTGGAGAAGAGGAGGCTGAGGGGAGACCTCATCACTCTCTACAATTACCTGAAAGGGGGTTGTGGGAAGGCGGGTGTTGGTCTCTTCTCCCAAGTGACAAGTGATAGGACAAGAGGAAATGGCCTCAAGTTGCGCCAGGGGAGGTTCAGGCTGGATTTTAGGAAAAATGTCTTTAAGGAGAGAGCGGTGAAGCACTGGCAGAGGCTGCCCAGGGAAGTGGTGGAGTCACCATCACTGGAGGTGTTCAAGGAACATGTGTACGTGGTGCTGCGGGACATGGTTTAGTGGGCATGGTGGTGTTGGGTTGGTGGTTGGACTTGATGATCTTACGGGTCTTTCCCAACCTTAGTGATTCTGTGATCCCAAGCCACTCACCCTCTCCTCCCCCCGAGGAGAGTCTACTTGTACAGCCCTGAGAGATGACAGCCACTGACATCACCTCAATCTACATTATGCACAATACTCCGGGGAGGTGGTTGACACTTGCTTTACTCTCAGGTCGGGACAAAACACCCCTGACAGAATAAGGTCTCCCTTTTTAAGCTGCCTGTGTGGCACTGGCAGATCTTGGCTGTATAGCAGTCTCCTTCCTTGTGATGCACCATACACACGTATGTTCAGTCATTTGACTGTTTGCCAGAGCGTTCGGGATAAATTCATCTCTAAATGGGAGCTATGGAACCAAAGTGGCTATGCACACCCTCAAAAACCTCCCAAACAGTATCTCTGCTGCCATAAGGTCCTGCAAAAATGGATCAGAATAGCACAGGTCATGCCAGGCATGCTCTGCTCCACTCATCCCTTCTCTGGTTCCCCCACAGAGGCTCTGCTGAGGATTGTGAAACACAAAGTGCTGCAAGCTTTCATCTAAGATCCTCTCAGGGAAAGCTTTAGCCTATTGGAATGGACCACATAAGCAATCAAGGCCAGGAGAAAGATAGTCCTCTTCCCAGGAACTAATCTGGGGATCTTCGCACACATCGTATTTCTCACAGTAAGCTTGCCATACTGTTTTTCACAAATGCTCAGACTTCTGCTGCAATGGTGTTTACACAGCACTTTATGTGGTATCAAGAGAGCAAGGGTGATGTCCTTAACAAACAGGATTACCCACTTGACCGGACACAAACACAGATATCAGAATTTAAGCATATAGTTTAGGCAAAGACCTGTGGTACCATGTACTCAAACACACTGCAAACAGCCTCTTTTGAATTTAAAAACTAGTTGATCATAACAAAACACAAACTTCAGATATTTTAAAAATTAAGGTAGATGCACCGCCCCTGGGAAGCTGGAGGATTTTACTGCAGTATATAAACTGTTGCCTCATTCTTCCCTTTGAGATGTTAAATACAAGCTTGTTGTACTGTTCTCGCCTTAATTACCTAAATGCACTTTTCACTGCCCAGCAGAGAGTGATTTTCTTTCTTCTCACAGATATGAACACTATCATATTCTTTTATTACACAAATATTCATGGTTTTTCAAACTTTATCCCAGTGCTCAGCTGATGCCCCTTGTTTGAAAGGGGAGACGATGTCTCTCTGCTGGGAATAGAAGCGAGCGATTCGGGGGGTGTCCTTCAGCAAGGGGGACAGCCTGGCAGGAGGGAGAGCCCTGCCACCATGGGCACTTAGAGGTGGGGAACATGTATTCCTCCCGGGAGGACCCCACGGGGAAAAAAATCAGGACTTCTACAAACATAAAAAATCCACTTTCTGTGTTTATGGGAGATTTTAAATGAAGTAAAAACCTGACACCGGACACATAAAGCTGTTTGCTTCACAAAATCACCTCCAAGTTAAGAAAGGAGAAAGAGCAGGTGCAACATCCAAAACAGTCTCTGTATATATCATAAACATATGATGATTCTTTGAGCATGATCTTTCCAGAATATCCAAAGAGTAAGACACGATTCTTCACATCACGCAGTACCTTGTGATAACCATAAAATTATGTGACCCACTGCATCACGCATAGTTAAGTGGGTAATTAAAGGAAGATTAATCAGAGGCATAACTACTTGAACATTAAATTCTCTTCAGCATCACAGAGAAAGCTGTAGAAGAAGGTGATGTATTCCCTAGGGGAAGCTTGCACCATATTCCCTCTCTCTTCTGTAAAAGTGTTAAAATGCAAAAAAATGGGCTTTGACAGATGAACTCAAAGCAATGGTCCCATTCTGGGTAGCTGTAAATGCAGAGTTGAAAGCCTGTACAAACATGAAGCTGTTAAACAAGTTAGTAAATAGATTAGCCCTCCCTGTCCTGAGGATCAGTGCAAAAATGGCCGTCTTGGGAGAAACCGAAACATCCCTACGCTTCTTGTAGGCTGACAAGATCACAAAATATCAGCTCGGCAGATGTGAGCTCGGTCGGGCTGAAAACAAGAGGCGAGTCCAGTGGCGCAGGAGCGAGAGTGCGGAAAATGGAGCGCTGACAATGCAAAATACTGCAGAAAAGGGGAGAAAGCGTGCATTTCGAGGGATTCGTCAGTCAGCAAAAGGAAAATTACAGGTCTGAGCTGGGGTGAATTTGTACAGGAGAAAGTTATGGGGATGTAGATGCTCAGTAGTCATAGGTACGTTAGGAGCATAGCGCAGTTATTTGGAGGATGCAGGAAACATGCAAGGAGCAACTGTGGGTCGTAGGACACTGAAGAAATACAAGTGTCTTTTTGGACTGGGGGCATCTGTCATGCAGGGGGAAGCAGAGAAGAAGGAATACAAGTGCTTGAAGGGGGAAAGAAAGCACAGGAGAAGATCATTTTGTGGGTGAGTTGGAGTATTTGAGTGGTTTGTTTTGCAGGAGTAAGCAGCACAGAAGCGGGTAGTTCCACATGCTTAAGGAGAAGAATGAGGATGAGAAAAAGGAAGGTTTATATGACGGGGAAATTACAGAGGAAGAAGAGGGATGAGCGTTTAGGAGCGTAAAAACAATAGCAGAGGGTTTGTGGAAGTGTTTGGTGCTGCTGAAATACAAGGGAAGAGAAGTGGGCTCTTCGGGGACACGGAACAACCCAGAGACAGGGTATAAAGGGCCCCGGTGTCGGTGGGACCGCGGCGGTGGCAGAGGTTTGCAAGCTGATTGAGGGCTAATGGCACTTGGAATTCATGGGCTAGCAGAGAAAAGGGATAGACAGTCTGGGAAATGTAGGGAGACTGACACTTCTGAGGGTTCCAGCTGTGAGATCAGGTGAATTTGGAGGATCTGAGAACCCCTGAGAAAGGTTTAGTGGGACTGGGGAAATGGAAAGAAGTACTGGAAGAAAGGGAAGAAGGGGCCAGCCCCTCCAGAAGGTCAAAAACTAAGCACAGGATGGTTGAGAAAGCAGGGAACACAAGGACAGGCATACCCTGCTATCTGCTGAAAACTTAAAAGTGTGAGAGTCACAATTTGACAGACACCAAAACTATTTTTTCATAAGAATTAAGGCAATAGACATGCATGGAAGTACAACGTAAGTGTCTAGAGAAGCTAGAAAATGAGAAAAACACCTGCTTCAGAAAATAAGCAATACATTTACAAGAACTAAACTCTGCTTGCTGGAGTACTTGGAGAAGCCAGACAGATGGGTGCAAGGTTCGTCTGCGCAGATCGATGTCAAAACTAGGAGGAATTTGAGGAAAGGGTTGCCAGGCTCTTGGGACAGGTTCAGTAAAATCTCAGGGGTGGAGATGTGCTACAGCAAGAAATGAAAAGGGCAGCAGTGCTGTTGGTGAAAGGACAGAGGAGAACCAGAGAGATCAGGAATACACCAGAGGGATGGCTGCGTTCAGTGTCGCAGTTCTTTATACTTACCACACTGTGCTGTATTTAAAGGCGCCTTGTGAGCACAAGAGAGGAAAAGAGCCTTCAGCATCCAAGTACATGCTTAAAGGCAATGGACTGAAAAAAGCTTAGTATCTGGAGATTATGGCAAATTTATAAAAAAGTAGTACAAGGGTTTTTGGAAAAGAAGCCTGGCAGGAGAGAACATGAAAAGAGTCATTTTGGCCTCTGCAAGAATCATTTAGTGTGTCTAGGCACTGAAGGAAGGGATGGTATGTGGCTGTTTATATCGGAAACCTGGGGAGCAAATAAGGGTGTGCTGAATAACTCTCTGGCAAAAAATAGGTCAAAGATTATCAGAAGCACGGAGGCTGAAGTGCAACTTTATTTTGGCCTGTAAACAGGGGAAGTTTTGTGAAGGGACCCAGTTACTTCGTCCAAGGGGAGGCACTGTAGGTAAACTGGAAGAAACGGGGTTGAACTCACATAGCCAACAGACACAGCTGAGATGCCTATTTTGTAAAACCTATATCCTTACCAGTTACATCTCTCGGAGAGTAATTATTTGCTTAGAGGTCAGAACAAAGACAAAAACCTCTGTACTTCCCCTTTATTGCCTCTCTTCCCCAAGTTAAGGCTTCCAACCCCAGGGGATACGTCAAAGCAGGGACCTCTGTCACTTCACAGGGAAGCTAGGTCCATGCAACAAGTGTTGGTGCTGCATTCCTACTCCCAAGAAAAATCTTTTGTCTTCCCCACCGTCAGTTACTCTCCAGCTGAGACAAGAGAAACACACCCATCCCACCCCCAATGAGAGCATGCACCCTACTTTACCCCCACCACATCTGAAGGTGTTGGGATGAAGCAGGTGATACAGGAGCTGCACATTCAAAGACAGAGCTTGAACTTCAAGACCTATGAAGAACTACTTCGCCAAAGCCTCGACCTTGCTTTTAGCACACATTTAAAACCGTGTTTTGTCCAGGATAGCCGACTCCGCAGAAGCAGCAGAGGTGCTGATGCTCCGAAGCACAGTGCCTCAGAAAGGCGAGCTTCCAGCAGAGCACGGTACTTTAAACGCCTGCTGGAGGATTTATGATTAGACACGCAAGCCTTTGCAAACACGTGCAACGTGACTCACGAGTTGGGCACAACCCTGGGGCAACTTTCAGCAGCACCTTCAGCCCCAGCTCTGTGCTCCAGAGCAGCTGGCCAGCTTCGGGAAGCCAGCACTCAAGTCCCTAGGTTTGGCCGGGGACTTAGAGGCTGCGTAAACGCTCCAGAAACGCATCTAAGAAGTTTTTCCAACCCCCCTACATGAACAAGGCTGAGAACTAACAGGAAGACGACACATGGCTTGGCAGGAATTGTAGCACAACTAGTTCATTCAGGTTGCACAGGGCTGATCTGTGCTGAAGTTTAGACTGCGCACGCCGCTTTAATCCACCAGCCAGCCCAGACACCCTCCTTTCCCAGGAAGGCTTTCACCTTTTGAAAGAATTAGCCTGGCTGCGCTGCTCCAAATTCCCCATTGACCACGCATTGTTCTGGTACGATTTTGGTGATGTTTAAGACATCGTAAGGGAACCACAGGGAATTTTACAACCTGAAGTTTGTAACAGCAGGGGCAGATAAGGGCACAAGTACCTCATTTTAAAGTAAGTCCGCACCGGACAAAGCTCCATTATTTCTCTTTAATCAGTTTTAAGTGTACAGTGAAGCAAAACAAGGGGGCACTTACCTTTATTCCAGCCATGCTCCAAGATATGCTGAGAACAGCACCCTGCTCTTGCAGCTCTCCATTTGGATCGTGAATGCATGTCCCAACACCACTCCAACCCCAATGGAGAATTATTTTCTGGGTTTAAGGACCTGAGGATAGGTTATTGAAACCCAAAGGCAGCACAGCCTGAGGAAGCACAGCTACGAGCAACACACCCTCCCAATTCAGGGGACTACCTCCCCGTGCCTTACAGGGCGGCTGGACATTTGGTGGCTGGAAGTAGAGTTGGTTTGGGCAGCCTCCTCCCCCAGAGCTGCCGGTTCATACATCTCGTTAGACTTACCCCGGTGTCAGTCCAGCACACAGTTGCAGTACAACTGGAACCACCACCACTGCGATGGAAGGCCACCCACTGCTTTGCAGGCCAGAACTTCAGGTGCATGTAGAATATGGAAGTGACCAGGAAAAACGATGCTCCAAGAAGAATTTGGTATCCCAGCCCCTCCCCACCCACTGACAGACCAGACAGACTCGGTACGGTGGTGAATTGTGTTTCTTAGAGACCATTTAAAGTACATGAGCTGATCACTATAACATGCCAGAGATTACAGTTGTGTTTATAGAGGAAGGAAATCAACTGCACGTGCGTGAGTGGCTGTAATGCTGTGGACAGCAGAGTCCCTTGCTTTTACTCAGAGGGCCTTGGTGATTTTTTTTTTTTGCCCATGCATAGAGACACAAAGGAGGGGAAAGGGAGCAGAAGAGGCAACATACAACATCTAAGAGAAAGAAATAGAAGAGACAGCCTAGGGGGACCTCAGCCCCCAGAGGAACAGGAGGAATGGGGCACCGAAGGCTTGTTTAGAAGAGTTCAAGAGAATTGCTGGTCTGGGGGCCTCAAGCTTGTATGCCCACCCCCTAAAATGATAGCAGTAAGTAGTACAAGCAGGCCCTGGCTCCTCTTCAGTGGATGCACTTCTGACCGTCCATCACATCTCAGTTCCACAGGGAATTAGGGAAGTGCTCAGGGGACGAGGGCTGCTTCACTCCAGATCTTCATCTCTGCCCTCACCCAAGGTGGAGAGGGATGGAATTGCAGGGAGATGAACTCAGCGCAAATGAAATGCTGGGGCATGAAGTGAGCATGCAAAACCTAGCCCCTTCCCAGATGCCCTGTGAGGAGGAAAGGGGCTTCCCCAGCACACCCAATGAAACAAAAAGCATCTGCTCCTCCCAGCTTTTGTACTTCACGCCCATCTGGGAAACTCCAGCGATGTTCTCCCCTGCCTCCCCGCATCCTCTTAAACCTAGACAGATCCCAGTGTATTCTAGAACCGAGGTAGAGCTTCCTAAATTAAAGGAGTACCCTCTTTCCAGTCTAGATTACAGGCTACGGCTCAGCTTGTAAAAAAAGACAAGATGCACATTCCTCAGAAGGCTCTGCAGAAACTGAGGAACAGGGCCGCTCTTTTAACCCCAGGTTTGACAACACACTCAAGCAATTCATGGCTCTTGTTATTTTTGAAGGAGGAGAACAAGGAGATCACTTACAGAAAGCCACAGTGTTCCATGCTGCAAGTTTACTTCCAGCAGAGCCCACCTTGGATCTAAATCCAAGAGAACCCATAGCAAGTAGGAGGATTTCAGTTTGACAGGCAAGATCTCCGGAGATCTAAGCTGCCAAACTGGGACATCCGATGTCACTTTGCAACACCCATGCCCAGAGCAGCACTTCCCTTGGAATCCCTAGCTAACCATTCCGAGTATTTTCTAACTCCTGCTGAAAGTTAGGGCTTTGTGGTAGCAGAAACAGAACAGGTATTCATAATCAGAAAGCTGTGTGGCTCGTTCAGTCTCATCTGGAATACCTCCAGTCTCCTTCACCTCCATCTGCTACGTAGTGGACTTCCTTTGACGTTCAACCCAGTAACACAAAAGCAAAACACCCGTTCCACTCTGCCACTACCCCAAAGTCTGCCAGAAAGCTACAAGATAGTAGAAAGCCACAGGGTCCTGGCTTGTGTCTGCATAGCTGAAAGGAATATTTGACACCCCCCACCAGACTCCTTACTCTTGTCCTTTTGTTCCTTCTGGCAGGAGGTTTTACTCCCACACATGCCTTTTTGATAGTGATAAAACTCTTTCACTTAACTGTGTTCAGTCTGTTGCACTTGACTGAGGTAATCATGTAGGCTCTCCTTTATAACAACTGAAATGGCCATGTTCAGACAGCAAGTCATCTGAAAATAAGGACAGGCAGAATAAATCGTTTCTTTAAATGCTCATCTCTCCACAGCTAAAGAAATCTAGATGACTATAGCTAGCTCAGTCAGATGGCTCACAGTCACTGACCAACACATACTAGCCTTTATTTCAGAAGCTCAATGAAAAGTTTAAGTCATGCTGCCACCCTTTTTAGGCAGAACACTAAAGAATCTCACATGCTGAAGTCCTTCATCCCCAAAGGCACTGCGTTAAGGCATTCTTATTTTGCTAGAGTCCACACAGGCACTATTTGACAAGCTCACACCCAAAGATAAACCACAAAAATTCCCTGCAGAAGAGCAGGAGCAATAGCTACCCACTCCTCCTCTACTTTCCCTTTCCTCTAAACCCAGATGACCCTCCCTAAAGCTGCAGCAGCTGTTGAAGAGTCTAACCATGTTCAGTAGAGCGCTTCAGAGTCCTATACAGAAGACAAATTAAAACCAATAAAGAAATCAATGAAGAAGCTAGGTGGAAGGGAAGGGAAGGAGAGAGTCAGGGGCAAGAAGAGACAGGCAAGGTGACAGGGGACAGTAGGCTGCAGACTGAAGGAGCTACATTCAAGTAAAAAAGTAGACTGGAGACAAAGCAAGAGGAAAAAAAAAGGAAAGAACAAAAGGGCAAGTTACACCAAAGGTCCCCCAGAGACCTCCAAATCCCCCACCAGGGAATGGACTTGCCAACCCACCCGCTCCAGGGTAAATGCCCCTCGTACTTACAGGTTTACCTGACCTGGCAGACAGAATTTCCCATTTCTACAATGATGGCCACCCCCAGCTCCTTCCGGTACTACGCAAAGCATATGGTTTCCACAGTTGGTGTGGGAGTTCCAGCACCACCACCTCCCTTCCCCGAGGACTGAAGTTAACACTTATGCAACCAAGACCCTCCAGATCTCAAACCGAAAAGGAAGAGTTTAAAGTACTCTAGAGTTGGTGCTTCTTCACCTTTGATCATGGGCTTTTCGGTACTTACTTACAATCACCACCACCACAATGGCACAAATCACTCCCATCATGATCATCATCTGGAGAGAGAGATTGGCAAAGAATAATACTCAGAACAGATTGACAAGTTCACATCTTCCCTGACAGACAGGGAACATAAGCCAGACCCTGACAGTAGGGCAGCCAAGGCCTCAAAGTCTTTCCACAGTGAAAGAATCCTGCACGTTTGAAATAGTTATTAAGCCCCAAGCACCCTCTCAAAGCCCTGCAGAAGACCAGCCCGATTTCCTTCTAATGAAGGAGATCACGGCACCGGGAAACTCACCTTGCAGTTCTTCCACCAGTACTTCCTTTTGAGTTTTGCCGCGCTACTTTCAAATTGTGAGGCACCGGCCTGAAGTGCATCTGCCCGGTCATCTAGCTCTGACAGTTTCTGGTCTCGTTCCAGCACCTTGTCTACATTTACACGCATTATATCAACCACCTGCAGAAGGAAGAACAGTAGCAGCAGTTATACTGGTAAAGAGGGTTGAAAAAGTACGAGCAGCGACTGGGCCAATAACGAACACTGAGATACTAATAAGTGAAAGCCCCGAACAAGGCATAAAGGTCAGGATAAGGAACAGCTTTCAAGTCGTTGCCTCCTTTGAAGTGGGGGGAAAAAAATCCTAGACCCCCTGTTGAAGTATGAGTTCAAGTACGCTTAAACCAGGTCCTCAGCCACCACATTCTCACCTCTTTTTAAAAAGCTCTCAAATCCGGCAAGCCTGAGCCATCCCCCCCATGAGAATAATCATACGCTCGCTCCCCGATAACTGCAAAGACAGCTTAGAGCTACATGTTGCTGCCGCAGCGAGGCATAGAGGCGTTACTGCATGTCAGCAGCCACGCCACAGACACCGACCCTGGCAATTCGGGCGAGGTCCCCCGCACATCACACCCCGAGCCTGCAGACAGACCGATCCCCTGAAGCTGCGGGCAGGGATTAAGAGCTGTTCTGGATGCTGTACAGCTGTATTTCCGTAAGGGATGGACCATAGGAGGTACCAAAAATCTAACAGGCCTCCTCCTTAGAAGTCGTATCTGGAATTAAGCAGGTTTTAAACATAAAGCAATCTCTCCTCCAGCCTCTTTATAGGTCTTGCCATCATACTTGGGAGTATTGAGCGTTTTCCAGCATTGGCGTGGCGAGAGCATCCACCCCCTCAGCAACAGACGCCTGTCAAGAACATCGCCGCTGCAGAGGGGTAGGAGAAGAGTCCAGGCAGCCCGCGGGAAGCCAGGGCGGCTGGCGGAGCTACTGACCTCCTCCACTTGGGCCTGCGTCTGCTGCAGCCGACGGTTGCTGCTCAGGTTGGGGGGGGGCCCGGGGGGGCCCCCACCAGGGGCTCCTCCTTCTGGGGCCCCGGGAGCAGGTTGCTGAGCTGGGTCAGACCTGGAGAAAGACACACACGGGCAAAGAGAAAACCCAGTCAGCCGCTCCAGAGAGAGGACCCCCCCCAAAAAAACGCACCTGAACCCCGGTGCCCCCGGCGGGGGCAGTGTCAGCAGCAGCCCCGAGGGGCCGCAGACTCCCTGGACCCCCCCGGGAGCGGGAGCAGGCGAGCTCGGAGCAAGGACAGGCCCCGGAGAGCGGCGGGGAGGGCCGGCCCCGGGGCGGGGGGCCTGCGGGAGCGGCCGTGCCGGGCGCTGCGGCCTCCCAGGGGCCGGGGAGGTGACCGGGAGGCGGCCCGCAGCGTGCCGCAAGCGCCGGGAGGAGGGAGGGGGACGGGGCCGCGCCGGCGGGGAGGCAGCGCGGGGGCACCCCGGGGAGGGGGGGGGGGGGAGCCGCGGCGCAGTGGCGGCCGCCGGTCGGGTTAGCCCCGGCTGGGGGGGGTGCGGCCCCCCGGGCCGCCGCGCATCAGCGGTGGGGCGCGGCCCACGCACACCCCCCACGCACACCCCCCCCCTTCAGGCGGCGGGACCCGGGCGGGGGAGCGGGACCGCGCGGGGGGGGGGGGGCGGTGCGGGCGGCCCTGCCTGCGGCTGCTGCAATGCGCCACTCGGCCCCGCCGCCGGGCAGGACACGGGCTGCGCGCGGGCCCATTCCCCGCCGCTCCACCCACCCGCCTTCCCCACGCCGCGCCCGCCGCAGCCCGCCCGCGGCCGGGCGGACACTCACATCGCCGAGCCGGACCAGGACCCCCGGGCACACCGCGCCGCTCCGCACCGACACCCCCCAGCTGCGCGCCGGAACAGCCGCCGCCGGCACACCCGCATTTATAGGCGGCGAGGCCCCGCCCCTAGAGCCAACAGCCAATCAGAAGTGGCCGAAGGAAGGACTCGCCGAGAGGGGCAAATCAGCACCGCCTTTGGGTTCCCCCGCAGCCAATCAGCGCTGCCGGAGCGAGGCGGCCTGTGAAGACGGCGGTGTAGCCGAGCCCCGCCTCCCTCCCCCGCTCCGGACTTCCGAGGGGACAAGCCCCGCCCCGCCCTCGCGGCCGCCCAATGGGAGCAGAACCCGCCCCTCGGCGTGCGCGAGCCGCGCGGCGCCCCGCCCCTGCGGAAGGGCCGGTGGGTGCCCGGCGCGTCCCGCCGCGGCCGCTCTCCCGGTCCCGAAAGGGCCTGAGCGGCCGCCGCGGCCCTCCCGCGGCCTGGCGCCGGACCCTGGCCGAGGCCCTGCCGCCGCGGTCCCCTCTGGGTCTCGCAGGGCCTGAAGGCGGGGACCCGCCCCGCTTTCCCCCGGAGCCCAGGCCCTGCTGGCGCCGTGACGGGCGGGGGCCGCGGGGCCCCTCCCGCCCTCCAACCTCCGCCGCGGCAGTCTTGGCTCCGGTCAAGCCGCTGTCCCCGCAATTAAGATAATGGCGCGGCTGGCCCGCTTCCACCACGCAGCGCGGCGCGAGGGGGAACCCGAGCGAGCCCCCGAAGCGGCGGCCGGGGGGGAAACGGGGCTCCAGCAGCAGCCCCGAGAGCAGCCAACGCCTCCGGGTTCCTTCCCCCCCCAAAGATTTTGGGAAGCCTGCTGGATCAGAGGGGAGGATTCTTTAATTTGGGACACAGAGGAAGGAGAAGCCTCTCCGTGCGGCGTTTGGCGTGGTGAGTAGGGTGACGAGCGGCTGGTTCACACCGACGCTGAACTTCAGTTTCCTTTCGTAAGGTGATGCAGGCCATTAATAAAAGTTTTTCGTGTCAGATCATGTAGATACGCAAGAGAGAGGCGTTCTAAATTACAGCCCGGGAGCCAAAAGTCCGCGGCTACAAGGAAGGTGAAGACTTAATACAGGGTCGCGACGAGAGCCGGATGATTTGCAGATAGGACTACTGAGGCTTACAGAGCGACCTAGCAGTAGCCTCAGTGGAGCTGAAGGTTTTTAAGCTGTGCCTTCAGACGAGCTGCGAAGGGACAAGTCTTGGAAGAAGCTTCTGTAGCTTGGCGACCTTCCCACCGCAGTTTGAGGGCCGTTCCAATAACCATTGCAATAACAGAAGATGGAGCTGGCGGAGCTACTGGCCCACGGAGCCCTTGCCAAGTTGGTGCTTAGGGACTAAGAGCTGACAAAGGGCACAAGATACTTTTCTCTGACGCTTTTCCAGGTTCTGACACATGTTCAGCCAAGGATTTGGTATGCCTGCAGTTGATGTATATAATAACCCCCAGCCGCTCTCTTCCAGGTGCTTGCTCAGTCTCCACTTGGATCTGTGCACGTATCCTGAATCCACGCCTTCCGGCGAGAGTCCCACAGGTCTGCCGCCCTGCTCCTGAGAACGCAGACTTCAGCTGCTTGAACAGAGACTTTGGCTTCACCTTCCTAAGGCTAAGACCTAAAAAAGTTCTTTTCATTCCCTGCCATTTCCAACCGAGTGCTTTTGAAGACAGAGTAGCATCGCTCTCGTAACAAGATACGGCAAGTCAGCAGATAACACCCCAATTACCTGGCAGCCGAATTAACAATGAAGGGAGACAGGCAACTGCCTGCTCATTGTACAGCTCTTTCTGAAGCATAAAATGGTCTCTGTCATGCTGGGCTAGAGGGATGCCAGCTTTGACTCACTGTAACTTCTCCTCTAAAGGAACCGGTAACGGTTACGGAAAACTAGAAGCTAGAGTTTTTAAAAACAGTTAAGTGCCTTAATTACTTTTGCAAATCCTGACTAAAATATAAACAAAAGGCCGCTTGGTCAGTGTGTGTCATTAGTAAGGGGTTAAGTCATCATCAGCATGGAACAGAGACAAATCCTCTTCTTAAGACGGGTTTTGACGCATTTCAACTAACATTTGGATCATTCACGCTTAATATTAATCACAAGTAAACGGAGGGCAAGTGATGAGCAGGAAGACGTATTGGCAGGCACTCTTAGGACTAACTTGAAAATTTGGCTTTGAGGAAAAATCTAAGTGGGAGCGTACTGAAATTGTTAATTAGGACGTCAGAATCAGGGGCTCGGAGAGCCCGAAGGGATGCTAGAAGCCTGGCCAAAAAATAGAGGACTCTCAGGTCCAGTTCAGGGATGCAGGCTGGAACAGACATCTGCGAGAAGTATGTCAGAAATGATTGAGGGGGCAGAACTTGCACAGAGGAGCTCCGGCCTGGAGCAGCAGCAGGACCTTGGGACCGGGCCAGAAACGCACAGCGAAGGTTGCGGAAAGCACCAGGAACCCAACTGTGTGAAAGCTGGCTTTATTCTAACCACGATATCACAAACCCACGCTCCACGTGCCGAACCCCCCGGTCGCTCCTAGCGGTGCTTCCCGGTGCGATTGAAGCGCTTGTACAAGTACCGGATCCTCTTGTTGAGTTTGTGATAGTCCTCTACAAACATCCGATCTCCCACCACCTGCTTCTTGCGGATGCACCTCTGCAGCTCGTTCCCCTGCCAGCCTCGCAGCCACTTGGGCCCCACGATGAGGTTCTTCGGGTGGATCTGGAAACCGCCTGAGAAGAACAGGAGGGCAGAGCAGGGAGGATGAAGCCAGGCCCTGGAGGAGGCTGTTCCCAGGGCGGCCGGCCCCAATTCCCCCCCCCTCCCCGCCCTCTCGCTGCTGGAGGAGCCGCTCGCCCGCAGGTGGGTCCAGCCCCACTCCCCTCCTGCCCTGGGGCCGCAGCGGGGAGTGGGGCGGGGGGGGGTGTCTTACCCAGGATCCCCACGTTGTCGTAGACCCCGAACAAGGCCCGTTTTTCCGTCCACCGATCCACCTGCTTGGGCTTCGGGGGCTCCTTGATGCGGAAGGCCCGGGTGAGCCCTGCCAGGGGCGAGGAGAGGGGCACGGGGAGGCCGGGCCGCACGGGCCCCCAGCGCGCCCCGCCGCCACCGCTAATGCTCCGCTCGGCCCGGAGCAGGGGCGCGGCCCGGCCCAGCAGGGCTCGCCCCACCGCCCGCACCAGCGCCGCCATTGGGGTGACCCCGCGGGCGGGTCCCGGTGCTGCCGGCGGAGGAGGAGCGGTGCCGCCGGGCCGCCCCCCCCGCCCTCTGGCTCTGGCCCCGCCCCTTCCGGTCGCTGTGGCCGTCGGGAAGCGGAAGGACGAAGGCGGGTGACGTCGCGCTAACGGTCGAAGAGGGAAGGGGCGCTAGCGATTGGGCGAGGCGCTGGCGCGCGGCTGCGCTGCTGGGCGCTGATAGGCCGGGGGAGAGGGCGGGGCGAGCGCGGCCCGCGCGCGAAGCTTTGAGTGCCCGGGCCTGAGGCGGCGGCCTGTGCCGGGAGCAATGGCGGCGACCTGGGAGTTCCACCTGCCCCTCGCCCCCGCCGACCTGCTGCGGGACGGCGGCCCTGGGCGCTACGTCGTGCAGGAGGTGCTGCCCGCCCGCGAGCTGCCGCCCGCCCTCACAGGTAAGGCCCCCCACGGCCCTCCCGGCCTGGCTCGCTCCCGCCGCCAGCTCACGGCCGTGCCCCCCGTGTCCGTCCCGTCCCCCCACGCCTCCCTTCGTGTTCTCCCGCAGCCTTCCGGACCGCCTTCCGGGCGCGGGGCGCGCTGGCGGTGCTGCAGCACTTCGACCCCCTCTACAGCTTGCTGCAGTGAGTACAGAGCGCGGGGCCGGGGCTCCCGGGGACAGCGGGGCCGGGTGGAGGAGGGTTGCGGGGAGGCTGGTGCGCCCGGGCGCTCAGGCCTCGCCCTGCTGGTGTTTATGCGTTTCCCTCATGCCCTGTGCTTGCCCTGCAGCCACTTCCGAGCTGTGGGGACTGCTGTCAAGGAGGATGCCCTGGAGCTGATGATGCACGGTGGGTATCAGCTGTTCCCAGGTGAAGCAGGAGTAATAGAGAGGTTGCTCTCCTTCAGCAGCTCCATGATGATATAAAGGCTAATGTGACTTGACCAGCTGGGTTGCACCCTCAGCCCATTCCAGTCATACGGGCCTGTAATCTTGGTGGACAATGCAGAGCTGTGCGTGTTCGCTGTAAGGGCAGGCCGACAGAAAATCCCCGTCCCCCGATCCCTGGAAAATACCTCTTTGGGATGCATCAGCTCTGAGTGAGTGTTCCTATGAGCTGGGGGCGGGGCTGGGGGGATAGGATAGAAGAGCGCGTCCAAGGTTTGGGTTGCAGGGGGCAGCCCATGTTGCAGCTGGTGAGATGTGAGCACACATCTTTGGTAATCTGATGACTGCTCTAAGTCTCCAAAAGACAGGATGGCTGAGGGGCCTGGCGAGGAGTGCTCATGACTTTCTAACTCTCTCCAGTGGTGTCCCATCATTCCAATGAGCTTCCTGCCATCTTGGGTGATTCTGGGCTGAGCCATGCAGACCGCACTGCTCATCTCAACGCTCTCAAGATGAACTGCTATTTGCTGACTGGCCTGATGGACGCCTTTGAAATGGAAACCTGCAAGAGTGGTTTGTTGGAGGTGGATCCTGGTGGGAAGGTAGGTGAGGGTACAGGGAGGAAAACAAGATGGTAAAAGTAGAAAACGTGTAAGCTTGCTGAACTCTGTGGTATCTATCAGATGTTATAGCTGTGTTTATTTAAACATGACACCGGCAAGAGCAGTGCATAATGTGGAGTACTGGGATATCTGTGAAACTGTACATGGAAAACAGCCAAAGGGACAATATGTTTCTAAACATCAGCAGGGACTCAGATGCCCAGGCCTCTCTGTTTCATTCTTCAGTGTCTGGCTGGTACTTAAAGTGCTGGTAATTTCTTAAGAGTTCCCTTCTGTGGACAAAAATGACAGTAATGGTCATTCGATGCGACGCTTCTCGCGCATCTCGCTGTATGTCTCTTAATGCCGTAGAATTTAACGGTAATTTTCTTTTTTGAGGGAAGCAGGGTGGCGATGGTGTTTTTTCTGTTGTCAAGCTGCTGATGAATTGCATCATGTAATCTGCTTTCTAGAACAAGAACCGTACCAAGATCTCTGGAACCTTGTGGGAAGAGGAGAGGGAGCCGCTCTTACGGCTGCTCACGCAGCTGCTGCAGCTGGATCTCCGTCAGCTTTGGGGTGGTTTGGTGGTGGAAGAAGAGTTTGTCAGGTATGGGGTGGAGGGGATGTAGAGATGGGATGGGTGACAGTGGTTTTCTGGAAGGGAGGGTTAGATGTTAAGGCTGCCAGTGAAGTGGTTGTACAGCCCTCAGTGGGGTGCAGATCGCTGGGAAACCGAGGAAACCGTCTTGAGGCAAAAGCGGTGTGTTTAGGAACCTCTTCCTTTCCTCATGTAGGCCTCTCAACTTCAGATGTTGTTTGCTCAGTTTTTTTAAGGATACTGGAGAATCTCTCTGGTTTGAGAGAGATGTTTGCCTAGTGCAGTGTGCTAGAGTGATGTTGGTGCAAGTTGTGATAGCGAGGTTGGCTGTCTCTCTTCTGTGGCTTTAGCTTAATGACAGGAAGCTGCTACCGTATCCTGGAGAACCCAAGCATCGGTCTTCAGAAGTACCGGGCCACGCGGGAGGCTGTGACACATCTGCTTGCTGCAGCTCTCATTCACTATGATCACATGTTCAGTGAGTTCCTGCTCTTTTGCCTTCTTCCTGAAGCCATTCCCAGTTACTTACCCTGACCTCCTTTCTTCCTCCTCACGTGCGAAAGGTGCCACTCTGAAGATCACGCAGATGCTGCAGCACTTCGAACGTGTAGCCCCAGTGTTTGCACAGGCTGTGAGCCTCTGGGCTACAGAGTATGGTCTGAAAAGCCTAGTGGGTGAATTGCTAAGGTGAGAATAACACCCCGAGGCTTGTCCTTCTATCCCTAGCAACTTGAGGTACCCTATTCCTTGTTTCATCTTTCTGTGCAGGGAAATCGGACAGAAATGTCCGCAGGATCTGGCCCGTGATGCTTCTGGAATCAAGGGTTATGCTACCTTTATAACTGAACTGGCTGAACAGATTCCAGCTCTGGTGCTATCCAACATGAGCGTTCTCTTGCGTCACTTGGACGGGGAGGTACATTTCCACAATATTCCCTGTCTGGAGAAGTCAAGTGGTAGAGGTGCTGCTATCCAGTTTTTCTGTCTGAAAACAGAACCTCTTTCACAGAGATCAAGTAGCCAAAACTTGCCCTTTGGAATAGGTTCTGCCCTTACCTAAAGGATGCAAAGGAAACGGAAACCATGACATCCACTGTCTGGTTGTCACTCCCAGATACCAGAGAATGGGAGACTCATTACTAGTCTGAGATCCCAGCTGTTGTCCCTTGCTCTTCAGTACTTAATGAGTTTGCCAGTGTATTACCTTTTCTTAAACTGCCCTTAAAAGCCATAAGTGTTTCTCATATCAGTTCTTGACTTCTGTCCGCCTAGCTGGATAGCAGGGTCGGATTACTCTGTCTTGCAGGCGCAGCCATGACCACCCAAGGTTAATACAAAGTCCGTAATGGAGAAATTCACTTAAGGCTGGAGCCTGGGACGTGGATAGCCCAAACTCTGAGCTGTCCTTCCCCTTGGCGTATCAAGTCATGTCTTTTTGTCTGTTCCTGGTTCAACAACTCTTCATTTTGCAGAGTTATGTGATGCGAAATGCCATCCTGGCAGCTATGGCAGAAGTGCTGGTGCAGGTGCTGAATGGTGACCAGCTGGAGGAAGCTGCCCGTGGTACTCGGGACCAGTTCCTGAATATGCTGCAGGCCCACGTCTGTGACATCAATAGCTTTGTGCGTAGCCGCGTGCTGCAGCTTTTCACTCGAATTGTTCAGTGCAAGGTAAGTCTGCGCCAGGGAAAAGGCGTTGCCTCAGTCATCCCTTCCCTTGTTGTGTTTTCCAAGGGATTTTCTGTCACCCTGCTCTTTGTTTGCAGAGACTGAAGTTTAACAGAGAAAGGTATTGTCCCTGTGTACTGTGGTGTCTGCAATTCCTTTTTCCCAAGAGACCAAAGATCCTAGGGGCGAGGGGACTGGGTAACAGAAATTAAATGCAGCTCTTTATTACTGGGACAGACTAAAAGGAAGAGCACGGTACATGAGCTCTTCTTGGACATTGGTGTGGGAAAACATCACCCGCGCTAGATGTACTAAGGCTTGACTCAACAGGACCCTGGATAACCTAATCTAAGTCCTTCCTTTCAACAGAGGTTGGACCGGGTGATGTCCAGAAGTCCCTTCAGATCTAGAGTTTTCTATAAATCTGTAATCTGTGCCTTTTAGTACATTAATATGTCTTCAGTAAAATAACTTTTCATGAGTCTCTAGGCCTTCTTGATAACTTTGTCTATGCTCTCATTGTGTGCCAGGCCCTGCCTTTGACTCAGTTTCAGTCTGTGGTGTCGCTGACAGTTGGGCGTCTCAAAGACAAATCTGTGGTAGTAGTTAAAAATGCGATCCAGCTCCTGGCTGCGTTTTTGTCCAACAATCCCTTCTCCTGCAAGGTAATTCCGACTAGTATGATGGATATGCTACACGTCTGTTTGCAGGCTGAGTATCTGCAGTGAGCTATAGCCAGGGCAGCAGCCTTTCAGCGTCTTGTGGGAGGGACAACGTAGCCTTTCACTCTGCAGGTGGGAGCTTCCTGGTTTTCCCAGGTTCAGATCTTGTTTTCTCTGACTTTTCCCTCGCTTGGTGTAATTGGCAGATATGCTGAAAGCCAGGAGGGATGTGTTTGATTGTGGAAAAACGTGCAGCAGTTTGATCTGAATCCGCGGCGGGGTTTTTTTCCTTAGGATCAGAATTAGTCTTTTAGAACATTCTGCACAGAGCTGCAGCTCTTTTTGTTTAGCTGCATCTTCTCCTGAGCCTCATATGGGCAATTTACAGCAATTCCCATTCTAGGATGGTGGCCAGAGTCTACTATTCCAGTTTCCAAAAACAGGGTTATCTGAGGGGACTGACAACTTAAAGCAGGGAGTGGGAGAGAAAGGAGAATTCTAGCATTTCAGGAAAAGGAGGATAAGTAACATTTCTTCTCTTCCTGGCATTTTCAGTTAAGCTGTACTGACTTGGCCAAGCCACTGAAGAAAGAGGTGCAGAAGCTGCAAGAAATGAGGGAGCATGGCAGATCTACAGCAGGTAATTTCCCTTTTTCCTTTTTCCCTGTCCCAGGGCTTATTTTTCCCTGTCTTAAATTTGGTCCCAGATTAAGGTGGCGTTTGTCTTGGGTCTTACTTGTGTGAGATAGTGAGGACAGATAACTGGCATTAAACTCACCACAGTTCTTCATACAGTGGTGTTATAAAAGCACCGTATGAATATCCATATCTAGATCATCAGTCCATTTAGCTAAATATCCTATTTTCAGGGTAAGAACTGAAAATACGTATGAACACCCTCCCATGTTTCCATTTGCAACCATTTGGGGACTGCTTGAGCCATAATTTTGGTCAGATATTTAAACTTGATTAGCCTTGACCTGATGCTGCCTACAAAACAATAAATAGCAAATGATGGTTCTCTCTTACCTGTCATTTTTTTACCTTCAGTGGTTTGGTTTTTATGCCAGAGTTCTTGTCTGTTCTTACTGCAGTCTGGGTGGGATCAGCAATGGGAATAGTGCCTGCCTGTGTATGGGGGGCGGGGGGGGGGAAGTAGAATTCCTAAGTTCCAGATGAGTTTCTCTCACCATTCAGGGTCTCATTTAAGTCTCTGTATCTTCATTCCCTCTGTTGGTTTGTTTTTTAATAGCTCCAGTGATCACCCCAGAGGAAGAGTGGGACGCGATGCTGCCAGAAGTTAGGGCTGCCACACAGCAGCTCTTTCAACCACCACTGGAAGCGGAGGAGGAGGTGCTGGAAGTTGAGGAAACAGCGGATAGTACATCGGAGCAAATCACTGGGCTGCTGAGGAAGCTGAATTACAAGTAAGAAGGCTCTGCAGTTTGAGAGAGTATTTATCCCAAGGGATGTGTCAGTCTCTCATTCTCTGTTCAAGAAAGGTTTGAGCTCCAGGGTAGAGGGATGATTTCCAGTAATATTACTCTGTGGAAGAGATTGACATGGGCACCCAGCACAAGGTGCTGGCAGGAGCTGCTTTCCCAGGTGTTCGGGGCAAAGTTGGATGGTTTCCCTTGTGTTCTTGGGTTGCTGATGATGTTCTCTTGGGCAATGTCATTATCCAGGAGTGCAGCCCGCCTTACGCAGAAGGCCCTGTGTCGATTCCAGGAGAAGGAGCCCTTCTGTGGCCCCACAGAGGAGAACGAGGAGGCAACGATCCTGGGTGTTCTGAAGAGACTTTACACAGGTAACTACTTCAGATCACTCTGTCTCTTCCCTACGTCCAAGCTGATGCCGGAGCTAAACCAAAACCCTCTGGAGTGCCCTGTTCCTCCTTCTGACCCGCGGGGCTCAGTCTGTGTGTACGCGACAGCTCATAGAGCTGCACCATCTCTCGATCATTTGCTTGTCTAGTGGCCTGGCATTTTTGCTGGATCACGTTAGTCCTGTTATTTCATTTCTGGTCAGAACAGTTCCATGTTCCCGCTAGAAGTGCATTTCTGATGCTTTAACTCACGTAATATCTGCTGAGGGGAGTGAAGCCAATGTTATCCACTCACACCCTTCTGTCCCATCTGAATTTGTCCGGAGTTCTGCCTCCTGAACAGGTGGTGGCACATAATGCTTACCCTTAGCGGCCTCGACCAAGTATCTGATTCAAGCAAAGTCTTGCTTATCTGGGGCTCAAGCCTCTGGATGTATTTTTAAGACTTCACATGCTTTATCTTTGGTGTTTGTTTCAGAATAAGGTTTCCTAGCCAATCCCCTTGAGCTCATTCCTATCAAAAGGCTACCATCTTAAGTAATTTAATCTTCTTAACTTTGTCAACTCTCCACACTTGCACAAACTTTGCTAGGGAGTAGTAGTGTTTGCCTTCTCCCTGCTCTGCCCTGATTCCCTTTTAGGGCCTCATCCATCTTTGGTGAGCTGTCAGGTTCAGATTAACCCCTTCAGCATTTTAATGGAGTTTACCCCAACTGGACTATGCCTTTCTCCACCCCTGTATTAAGTTGGCATTTCTCTGGTGCATCACATTGTAGTACTGGAACTTGCTCTAAAGCATGCTGAGGTTTTTGTCGTTGTAGCTAAGTCTGAAGGCAGAATTTGGATTTTTGTCTCCTGGCTCTTGGAAGGTGTCACTATGGGGTGGAGACAGAAGGGTTAAAATACCCTGAACTGTGCCTGTTTCTCTTGTACCTTCAGTACTGCTCACAAACAAGTGTTTGTGCTGTACAGGTTCGTGCCCAGGTGAGAACAGTGAGGATTCTCCACGTCCTGACAGTTGTCTTAAGCCTGAAGAAGCTGTACCAGAAGAGCAGCCTCAAACAGAGCTGGTCAAACAGGAGATGTTGGTGCAATACCTGCAAGATGCTTACAACTTCTCAGTGAAAATCACAGAAGCCCTGAGCCTGATCAGCAAGATGATGTATGAAAACTGTGTCTCAGGTGTGTGAAATAGCCACAGGGCCCTTTCTCCCCTGTTCAGAGTTCCCAGATCTTTCCCTGAAGAGGAGATGTGGGAGTAGTGGAGCTCCAGGGGAAGGGGAAAAGGTTGGAGGAGCTGCCTTTCACTGAGCAGATGGCTCAGGCACTTCAGGATGTTGGCAAAAGCAAGCACTATCTAAATGGCTGTCGTGAAGAGGTTGCATTAGGGCATGAATGGGCCTTTTAGGAATCCATTTTTTAAACACCAAGGTTGAAAATGTTTTTAAAAGCCAGGTGACCAAAATTACTTAATTTATGGAGGCTGCCCCCCCTTCTGTGGAAGGGGATGTATGTTCATCATTTCAGCCAAGGTTCTCCCAAAGTAAGCATGGCCAATGAAGCTGGGTTCTGTTACCTGCCCAGTGCCCTGACACAGCTTCAGGTGTTACGCTGGCCGTGAGCAGCTTGTCTTGTCCGCCTCACCTTTCCTTAAACTATTCTGTAGCTAAAAGTGATCCTGATCAATAGGTTCTATGGCCTGGTCCTCTTCAGTGCTGTAGTGAAAGGTGGTGATGAGTAGGCCTTTGAGTTAATTCAGCTGTTCGTATTTAATACTAGAACTATTGTAACCAGTTAGTTGGTTTTTTTAAGTGCTAATCATGAATCAGCACCTCCGAGAGGGCTGGGGCATGGAGGGGCACAGCTCCCTCCTCTCCCATCCTCCCTGGCACGTCCACTTGCTTAGTTCTGGGGTACAGATGGGCCTGGGCTTCACTTCTGAAGCTTCATCTTTATTGAAAACTCGTATGTTACCCGTAATAAGTGTGTGGGCTTCCCCAGCAAGGTTTGGATGTCATTAGCTGTTTGCACGCACAAAAATGGAACTCCTGAGTTCAGTATATTTACAGGTCACTTGAAGTTCAAGGCTGAGAGGGTATCCCTCACCTGATACTTAAACAGCTGGGTTTTGGGTTTGTGGGGTTTTTTTCCCCATGGTTGCACAGATTTTTTGCTAACTTTCCACCTCCCCGTTGTCCTGTGCTGTAGTGTAAGGAAGGCGAGTTGGGTGTCTGGATGGCCAAGACGTTTTGAGATGCTGTCTCCATTTGGAGACAGTATGCTGCTGGGTGAGGGGATAGTGGTAAGGGATGTCTGTGCTCAGATTTAGTTTTTTATAATTAAAGATTTAATTTTATTTTTTCTGTTGCAAATGTGACTGGGGGCAGAGGAAGCATACCAGCTTGTCTAGGTACAAACACATGTCTGATAGGGGATCTTTATTCACATTTATAAGTTGAGGCTTATACTGGTGTAAGCTGCCACTTAACCAGAGGTCAGACACTGTGAACTGTTCATTGTACAGTCCCTCTAATCATTACTGTGGCTCTCTTGTGAATGCTCTCCAACTTAATGTTGTTTTTCTTGTCTTACGAGCAGAAGGCTGGGTAGTATATTTCAGGACTAGTTAAGCTGGACTCAGATACATTATTCCTTACCCCATTTATACATCACATACCTTAGTTCCTCTGGTTATGGCATTGCACTGGTACTTACGTTCAGCTGCTTTTATCTGCTGTGTCCATGAGATCTTTCCCCCCCCCCCCCCCCCCCAAAGCTACTGTTTCCCAGAAGAGATTTTTGTTCATTCTCAGACGTGGTCTCTGTGCTCTTCTCCTACGTGTATCCCATTACGCTTAGCCATAACATTTTTAACCTGTGCCCGTTTCCTCCAGGACATCTGCATCTTTGTACTAGTGACCCCATTCTGACTTGAGCCCTCTGCAGACAGTAGCAGTGATCTTAGATGCTTGGAGGGCTTGCTGTGAGAGCAGTACGCCTATGAATTTGTTGTAATGGCCTTTCTAATGGGGATTAGAAAAGAACCGCACTAACGCAACTGTTCTTCTCTCTGCAGTGGTGCAGGAAGCCATTGAGTTCTTTGTGACAGTCTCGCAGTTTGGTGTGCCCCAGGCACTGCTCGGAGTCCGCAGGATGCTCCCCCTCATATGGTCAAAAGAGCCTGGTATTAAGGAGGCCGTGCTGAACGCCTACAGGCGGCTCTATCTGAGCCCCAGCGGGGATTCGGAGAGGTACGGCTCTTCCTCATCAGAAGGTTTTTTCTTTTGTTTTTGGTTTGGTTTTTCTCCCCTGTTCCTTCTTTTGGGGAGCTGTTGGGAATGGGGTATAGACAGGAAGAGAAATCAGTCGCCGTGCTTCATGCTGAGCTAAAACGTAAGGTTTGTGTTCGCTAGTAAAGATGCTTTCTCTTTGAGCTGTTACCAACACTTGTGTGCGGTTCCAAGATATTCTTATATATCTGAGTACCCCAGGCTTCCTGTGAGACCTACTGCTGAGCTTCTGCTTTTGGTTTGTCATAGTGTTCAGCTGTAGGAAACTCATGCAGCAAAACTTCATGTGAGAACTTACGGAAGGAGAAACTGAGAATTATTTTAATTGAAACTATTATCAGGCACTCACGCTTAACATTCTCATAAATTTCACTCTCGTACAAAGCACTGCATCAAGATGCATGTGCCCAAATGATCTGGGTAGGGTCTCTATGTGATGGGGAACAAGGGGTGTCCGTTATGAATGTTCGTCATGTCAGCTGGGTTCTTGACTGGCAACTACGAACTGATTTTTTTGGACGGCTGTTTCAAGCCCCTTGGGAGTCGACTGTTGTTATGGAGTCATCCCGTGTCTAAGTGTCTTGCATACTTCACCCTCTGCGGGCAAAGTTGTTGCCCAATGTCTGTTCCCTCATTTTAGGTTCCTTATGGCTGCAGTCGCTCATCCTGTTGGGATAATAAGAGGAATGGTGTACAGTGTGGTCTAAAGTTAGAGCTATCTTTCTGTTACCAGAGCTCAGGTTTTTTGCTGACAAGTCATGCATGCTGTGGCCTTATCCGAGTGTAGGCATTCTGCTTCTGATGTCAACAACACATTCCTCAGTGTTTACTGCTTTTCTTACTGTCAGTTGTGTCCTTGATTTTTTTCGATATACACTGTTTCTTTATCCCTCACACTATAAAGTTTAGTTATTATTATCGTTTGCGTGCTTTCACAAACATTTCTTTTTGTATTTCATTCAGACCGATCTTAAATCTTTTTGTAACAAATCTCTACGTGTGGCAGATGAGTGGATGTTCACGGGGTCTTTGCTGCTGATCTTTATTGAGGATTTGGGGGTGGGAGCTGGGTACCACCTGCATGCTTTTTCTTCCACTCTAGAGAGGAGCTGTGTGGCTCTGTTGTGGCACTTGCTCTTTTTTCTTAGCACTTGCCCACATGTAAATCCTGTTGGATACACATTCACTAAGATAAGCGTGATCCCCCAGTGAGATGCACCGTACCTCACCCTCATTTGTACCGTCAGGGCAATAAAAAGCACTCACTGCTTCTTATTTCTTCTTGATAGTATTGCCTGGAGACAACTGTCCTGCAGTTTGAGCTCTGGCCTTATTTGTTCATAGAGAGATTTTCAGTTCCGTACGCTCTAGGGAATAGTACTTTGACTTGTGGTTGAGAGCAAGCTGGGAAGTGGCTGGTGAGTGTCTCTTGTTGGGCCTTCGAGCACCGGGAGGAGCAGCAGTGCGCAAGGCAGTGGGCTTGTGAGCCCATGTCATGCACACTGGCACTTGATCTGGGTGACTTGGAGAGCTCCAGCTTGTGGAGCGGGAAGTTTTCCTGTCCCCGGGGACCAGCTCTGTTATCTAACAGATGTCCTTGGCTCTCTGAATAGGAGAGTAATTGTGACGGTTGCTTTTTCTTTACTTTTTAATTTTTTTTAATTTTATTTTATTTTATTTTATTTTCCCCCTTTCAAAGGGCCAGGGCCCAGGGCCTGGTGAATTCTCTCTCTCTCATCATGGTGGACGCTTCACTAGGAACGATACAGTGCTTAGAAGAAATAGTGAGTACTTGCCTTGCCTGGGTTTGGATTGCATTTGTGATCTTAGATGTCTGTTACATTAAAATGGTAGTCATTGCAGTTAATGTCTTTGGTTTGAAGTCCGTCCTCCTCTCCCTACTTGTTTTATTGCATTTCTTTTCCAGATATCGGAGTTTGTGCAGAAAGATGAAATAAAGCCTGCCGTGATCCAGCTGCTTTGGGAGCGATTCACAGAAAAATCTCAGTGCTCGTCCTTAGAACGACGTGCTGCTGTGATGCTGCTGGGGATGATGGCACGGTGAGCCCAGGGCCCGGTCTAATCCTGTGAGTGGGAGGATGTACAGGGAGTTGATTTTTATCGAAGAAATGCGGGTGCTGCATCAGCTGACCCGTTGTTCTGCAGCTTCAAAATTAGTAACCAGGTCATGGGGTAACGAAGCCGGGAATTAAACATAGTTGTGCTGGGTCCCACCAGCACAGTCTCTGAATGAGTATGACGACATGACTCTCTTTGTGTTCTCAATGTCCATCCCTTCTCAGGGTTTACCGTGTCACAGCTCTGCAGCTTTGTCTGTGTTTGGATAAGAACAGTGAGAAGCTGCTGAGTAGAGATGTCTGGAGCCTTTGCCATGGAGGAAAATGAATCTGCTTCCCTTTCTGGGGGCAAAAAGAGTGTAATTGCACTATAAGTTTTTTCATTTCCTCAGTTTCCCAGCCCGGTAACCCTTTGGCAGTTAGCTTACCTGCAGATTTCCTCTTCCTCTGCCTACTTCAGTCCTTTATCAGGCAAAAATAAGCCTGCATAATGTTGATCTTAAAGTTCTTGGCTCTAGAGTTGGAGCCATTTCTGGAGCTTACAGCCAGTTCTGCAATTTGAGTATTAGATATTCCTTCCAAGGTATTTCTACCACCCCATCCCACGTGCTTGCAGCAGAATTGTAGACATTGTCTCAAAATTAATATCCTTCCCTAAAATCATGGGATTTAAAGAAAACTGTAGGTTTTTAGGCTATCCCATGAGATCCTGTGTCAAGTCTGTGGGTGGGTGGGTGTGAAATAAGAACAGCATCGCCTTCTTCACAAATCTGCTACGGGAGGTGATTTTGCTTTTGTCCTATAGATGCCTGCCATGAACTTTTTAGATTCTCTTTTTAAATACATGAGATTCTGTTCCTGCCTTCTTCACCCTGTTAATTGTACGTACAGCATGCCCAGTGTTGTTCACTTTGGAGAACCTCCTCTCTTAGTGGAGTATGGGTTATACTGGCTTCTGTGGAATATTGCTTGCTGCTCCTATAGCTATATCTTGAGTCATTGGATGGATTATTTTCCCCCCCCTCCCCTCCTCTTACTCAAACCACTGCCCTCTGCGAGGCACAAGGAGTATTTCTATTGGTTATGCATACTTCTCTAAACTTTCAGCAGCAACTCGTGTAATACCCTCATCCCTTCCACTCCACAGAGGGAAGCCAGAGATCATAGGTAGCAACCTGGATGTCTTGGTGACAGTAGGGCTCTCGGAGAAGGCATGTGAAGACTATCGCTTGGCTCAAGAAGTATGCAATGCGATCTCCAAACTTGCCAGTAACCCTAAGGTAAGACTCTTAGCTTGTTCTTGAGTTCATCCAGAAACAGAGTTATCCAGAAACAAGGGGGGAAAATGGTTTGTATTGAGAAGAGAGAGAAGTGATTAAGTTTTTACTGATTTTGAAATTAAGTAGGTTGAGACCATTCAGCAGCACTGTCTGGAAAGCTTAGCACACATCAGTGAACATCTAATAAAAGAATTTTCATTAGGCAACAGGCGGAATTCAATTAGTAAAGAGTTCAGTGCACAAGAAAATCTGTTTTTCTTTCAATTCTCTTCCTCAGACTCCCAGTTCTAAGCTGATTTGTGTTTCCTCAACCATGAAGCCCTTTCCTCAACTGATGTTTTCTGGTGTTATGATTCTTTTGCCCTACCTATTAATTGATATTTGGGAGTTGTCAGCTGTACAACTGAATATAAAACATGAACGGTTTTCAAACCTGTCCATGTTGTATTTATAACAGCGTGATGGTTGACGGCTTCTTTGTCTGGGGAACAATTTCTTTTTTCTTTTTTTTTTTTAATGCACTTGGAAAAAAAAAACCCTCTTTGGTTTTTTTGACTCAAGTGTTTTGGGGCATTTTGGTTCAGGAGTTCTAGCATAAAAGCAGCCTTCCTTCACCCAGCACCGTCATTCTGTACCTGCCCCTTTGACTGGGGACGTTACTGCAGGACCTTCATGAATAAATGTGTATTACAACATTCTTAAATGTTGTGAAGACGGTTGTAATTCCATTTTAGGTTGACTTAACTCTGCAGTAAAGTTTGTATGTGAGAAGGGACTGAACTGTAGATACTTGAATGACTGTGATTGTAGTGAATTGAGAAATTTTGTTTCCAGCTACTGAAAGCTGGTAAATCCTCAAGCAGTAGCTTGTTTTGGTCAAGTATATCTCGATCAGGCAGCCACAGACATGCTGGGATATCTCGGGCATTGTCATACTTGGTTTAGTACTTCTCTGGGTTACCTTATTCCCAACCTAAAATGTGGTGGGACTGATAACAGAGCATGTGCAACAGTCTGAGTGTGAGGTGGTGTAGGATCCAGAGCTATCCTCTGTTATTTCTACTGATGGTATTTTGCTTTTTAACAAAACCTCATGGTTCTGGAGTATCCCCCAGGCAAGGGCGTCTAGTTGACTCACTGTGGATAACTCTGAAGACGCTCTAAAGGTTTCCCTCTTCATCCATTGTGGAGAATGGGTAAATAATACCGGATTTCAAAAGAATTATTTTGATTTAAGGTGAACTAGTGGACCTGTCTGGGTTGGCCTGGGATCATCATTTGGCCAAGCTTTAAATCCACCCAGTGCACCACTGTGCCTTCAAAAGTGGCAGTGATGTCCCTGCTGTGTGTTTAGTTGCAGAGCTGTACTGGGTGTCCCTGCCATGGGCCTAACATGCGTTCAGTTAGCATTGTGCACGTAGCAAGGTTGAGTACCAGGAAGGGCATGGGGAGATCTCTTACGTGGTAAGAGTAACTCGTCTGTTCTCTGCAGCCAGCAGCGGGGAAGAACAATGCACCTTTTCGACTGCCACAGAACCACATGCTCTTTGGGTGCCTGAGTGAGACTGTGAGTAAAGGTGAGCTCAAGTCAGAAGTAGGTTTGGAGGAGATAGCCTGTGTTGTTGCTGGTTCATGTGGTACATGGCTCCCTCTTCTCCTCAGGCTTTGCCCAGCCAAGTGGTCACTGGATCCCCTTCATGGAGGCAGCGGTAACGCTCATCTACGAGCTAGCAGAAGGAGCAGAGGAGATATGTGCTCACATCCTGCAGGTGTGCAGTCAGCAAGCTCTGGAGAAGCTGCAGGAGGCTGATGGGCAGGAAGCTGGTGAGAAAAAAAGCTGGTGAAGGAAATCTGTACCCGTGATTTCTAGTGCTGAGATTGGGTGGCTTGGAGTAACTGCAGGAGGAGAACAGAGCTGAGGGGCTAGTGGAGGTGTTGGCGCAGAAGGGTGCCAGTGCTGTGAAGGAGTCTGTGGAGCATGGAGATGGGTTATACCGTGAGACTTGGCAGTAACTGATGGGGGAAGAGGTCTAGATCACTGAACTGTAGTAATTTTTCTCCACTAGATCCAGGGGTTTCTCCCAGCAGAGTCTCTGATGGTGCTAGCAGTCTCCCTACGTTCCTGCTGATGCACCTGGTGTCCCTTGTGGGACAGGTGGCACTGCAGCAGGTAGCATATTTGGAAGTGTCAGTGAGTGCAGAGCTGCGCAGACGCCGCATCCTCAGAGAGGAGGAGAAAACCAGGAAGCGTTCTGACAGCAGCACAAAGAAGCAGAGACCCCAGGTGAGAACTGAGGGTTTTTTCCTGTGGGCAGCTCTTCTAGTGTCCCAGCTACTGCCACAGCCAACTTCTGGAGAATGCACTCCTGAGGGTGCATGAGGTCCTGGGTAATGCCCATTTTGGGAATAGAAGTGGACATATGTTGGTCAGGATTGACAGGGAGAGCTGAGGTCCTTAAATGACCCTGTTCAATAAAACTCTCACACTGTTCTTGGGTTTTGAAGAGGTAGAGGGGAGGGCATGAAGGGTGATGTCCTGGCCGTGCTTGTCTTCCTGCTTCAGGCAAACATTTCCTTTCCACTCATCACCTCCTTTCTTACCAGCACAATCTTTAGCAATTGCTGCTAGTGTTGAAGAACATCCGTTTGTGCCCTGAGTTTTGGAAAAGGCCTTCTGGAACCTTGGTCCATAGGGCTTGAGGGTCCTATCCTCTCTCAGGTAGTAATGATGAAAGTTTAACAGTAGCCTTCTTAATGGGATCAGTATGATAGAAATACCTTGTTTGGTTAGGTCTACCTCAGAACATTTTCTAGAGTGTAGTGAGGCTGACTTTCTTGGGTGAGAATGGAGAAAAAAGTCATGTGTCCCTAGGTATCCAGTCTTGATGAGATGACTACACTGCTATGTCCAGAGAAGTTTGTAGTTCATTTCCTCATCCACCCTGCTTATCAGTGTCACTACCATTTCCCCCACAGGAGGAGGTTACGATGAGATTTTCCAAGAAGCAGCAGTTGGATGCAGATTTGGTCCCTGTGCAACGCCCCTGTCTCTCTTCTTCCTTTGTGTTGCTTTTGCCTTGCTATAAGGTTTCCCATAATCTTGCTCACAAGACCAGCAATTCAAAGGCCGCTTTGAACTTCTTGCTTTTAGGATTTGCATGTCCCTTAAGTTGTTCTGGACTCGGGCATTGATGGCAGATGTGTCCTATGTCTGTCTCAGCTTAGCAGCTTCAGTAGCTTAGGCTTTCTTTCCATTGGTGTTTGGTGGCACGTGGACTGGTGAATCCTGCACTGCCCTTGACAGCTTCATTCAGTTCTCAGGGAAAAGTGGGTTATAAAACCCTCCGTCAGTCTGTTTTTTTCTCAACTCTAGTCATGCTGCTGGTAACATGCACGCACCTCTCGCCTGAGAGAAGAGTACTTTGTGAAGGAAGGGGTTATTGTTGCCTGTCATCTTTTACAGTCTTCATTTCTGCACAGAGCTCAGGAAATGAGACCACTATGGAGGAGGAGCTGGGCCTTGTGGGAGCCTCAGCTGATGACACCGAGGCTGAGCTCATCCGCAGTATTTGTGAGACAGAACTTCTAGATGGTAAGTGTGGCTGCCACCGAGGAGCACTGGCTCCGTCTGCCTGTGCGAAAGAATAGGTATGGTGGGTAGCAGATCCAGAAGGAGGAAGGCTGTTTCCTTCAGAAGGAAGCGCTGTCATTTTTGTCCGGTGTCAGTTTCTGTGTAGGCTGTCTGTTTCTTTGCTCTGCCTCTCTGGAGGTGGTTTTTTAATGGTGAAAGTGAGTCAACCAGTTTCTATTAGTCTGCAGGAGTTCTGGGACAAACTGAGTAATTGTTCTTAAAGGGATACGCAAACAGTGCTCTCATACTTGCGGTCTTTATCCCCGCTCTATAGGGAAGCACCTGTTATCTGCCTTTGTTCCACTGGTGCTCAAGATCTGCAACAACCCTGGGCTCTACAGTGATTCGGCGCTCTCGGCTGCTGCAGCCCTGACTCTTGGCAAAGTCTGCATGATCAGGTAATGCCTAGCCGTGCTGGCATTCTCTTCCCAGCCTTCCTAGTACTAAAGCACAAGCAATCATTGCAACTCCTTTCCTGTGGCGAGAAGAAACACAAAAAGGCTTTCATAGATTTTGGTTTGGGTTGGGTTTTTTTTTGTCTCACTGCTCTCCGAGAGATGGAATTTTGGTATCTACGCCTTCTTGTCTGTACCCTATCTCATCAGCTCAGAGTTCTGTGACTCCCACTTGCGCCTGCTGTTCACTATGATGGAGAAGTCCACTCTGCCTGGTGTGAGGTCCAACCTCATTATTGCAGCAGGAGATCTGGCCATCCGTTTCCCCAACCTGGTGGAGCCTTGGACATCGCATCTCTATGCCAGGTAATGCTACACTCATTGCTGGGAGAGGACGGGTGACGAGAGCTCTGTGGAAGGGTGGCACTGGGCCTCTGGAAGGTGAGAATGACCCACGAAACCAAACTTGAAGGTGTCAGTGCAGGGAGACAACAGACCTGGGCTGTGGAGTAGGCTGTCACGGGTATCAGTAACTTAGAAATACTGGCTCAGCTGCTTTCTGCGGTTAACTATGTGCTTCTGTCAGGTTGCGGGACCCCTGCCCAAGCGTGAGGCAGACGGCTGGACTGGTGA
Organism: Gavia stellata; assembly: GCF_030936135.1. NCBI lineage: Eukaryota > Metazoa > Chordata > Aves > Gaviiformes > Gaviidae > Gavia > Gavia stellata. The sequence continues at coordinate 132,061,912 of NC_082594.1, forward strand.
TGACTCACCTCATCCTCAAAGACATGGTAAAGGTGAAGGGCCAAGTGAGCGAAATGGCAACTCTGCTTATAGACCCAGAGGAGGCAATCATGGGAGTGGCTCAGAACTTTTTCAGTGAACTCTCCAACAAGGCAAGTAGATGCTCAGGGACCTTAGTTCACAAGAGTGGTGAAGGGCTGGTGGAGGCTGGGTCAATTACACAAGAGTTGAGTCCCGGAGAAGGCGTGTCAGTGGTGTAGAGCAACTGTCTGTCCCTCTTTGTTGCCTAAATGAGGGTAGATAAAGGAAATTTTGCAACACGAGTTCTGTTTCAACCCTGATGTTGCTGAATTTGACCTCATCCATTCACATCAGAAGTCAGGCTCCAAACCAGGGCCTTGTCCCTTTGCTTTCTTGTGTACGCCTAGCACAGGGTTGGGAATAGTTTTCTGCAGTTTACCTTTAGGCCTTACAACAGAGTTCCCTGACCTTATGGCTCAGGCAATGCATCACCTCTGAAACCTTTCAAAGTTGTTGTTGGCTGTGTGACACTGCGATACTAAAATTGAAGCAGTTACAGCCCAAGCAGGTAAGAGCAGTAGCAGTGTTAGCCCCTGTACGCTGTTCATTCAACACGAAGGCTGCTGCGGGCCCTTCAGCATTTGAGATTTACTGCCTGCGAAGCTGCAATGATACTGGGACTTTACTATCTTGGCTTGCTCTCTTAAAAGCAGAGCCGGCCACTGGACTGCACTGACTTCTACCTCTGCAGTGTCTATGACAAAACCGTGAAAAAGCAGTGGGAAAAGGAACCTGGATTGGGCTTTTTCAGGCAAGGTGGGAGGCAGTTCCTTGAGCTGAACTGCTGTGTAAGTTTCCTTTATCAGGAAGCTTTTGTGTTGGGTTGTGGCAAGGTTGGAAAGCAAAGAAACTGCATCCAAGTCTGCCAAAGAGCAGAGCTATTGCAAACCAAGGGTTGCAGTTGTTGTTAGCTTGTTGGTTGGTTGGTTTTTTTCCCCCCTTAGCTTCAGCCAAGTAGTCCTGGATAGGTTTGGCTGGCTGTATACAGCTTGTTTCCAAAAGCTGATGTTTTCAGCCAGTAGATCTGGGGTGGGGAGAAAGGAGGTAATTTTAAGTGGGCAGCTTATTTGGCTTGACTCAAGCTGTCCTTCATAATTCTGTATCTCATGTAGAACCTTGTATTCTGCACAGGGTAATGCTATCTATAACCTGCTTCCAGACATAATCAGTCGTCTCTCAGATCCTAACCATGGCATAGAGGAGGAATCCTTCCACACTATTATGAGGTAACGTGGGGTTAAAGAAATCTCGTTTGACGAGGACTATGTTTATGCAAAGGGGGTGCCAGATCCAAGGAAGAGAAACTACAGTGACATACATAAAATGCTTTTTCAGTTTTCTCCTTGCTCTTGACTTTTTCAGTCTGCATCTGAAATGGAGTCATGCTGAGGGGAATCGATTCTAAAGCCACATAGTTGGGGGTGAGGAGAGACTCCACAAAGAGTTTCCACTAGCTCACTCAAAATGGTTTTCCCTCTAGAAAAGGAAAACAGCTGGGTTTATGCATGGGAACGTGGATATGCAACTTTAGGAGAACACAACAGATTTTAAAGACTCTGCCGCCTTTGTCATTTTGGTGGCCTACTGGATTTTTGTAAGCAATTTTAGTAAAGCTGTAGTTAAGGTAACAGATTTGGGGGTGGGTTTTGTTTTTTATTTGTTTCAAGAAAGCCTTACTTTTTAGTATAGAGACATAGTGGAATATTTCAATCTGAGGGTATTGGTTGCTCATAGACAGCACAGAGAATGTCTTTAGTGGTAAATTACAGAAATTTTCCTCTCATATCTGAAATTTAACTACATGAAAGTTTTTCTGAGTTGCCTGAATCCCTGTGGATTACAGAGGGAGCATTGGACAAAACAAAAGTATTGCTGTTGCTGAAGAGGAGAACAATAAAATCTGCAGTGATGTTTCAACTAGTCTTTCTGTCCATGAGACTCCAGTGCATTTAGGAAGAGGGATGGAATTTTGGACAGGTAGGAATTGTAAGGCACAGAAAAGGTCTATTAGTGAGGCTGAAATTGAGACTGAAAATAATTTATGGCTGCAAAAGTATATGGATGTTTTACTTCAGCTTTCAGTAAGGAGGGTAATGTGAAATAATAGGAAATACACCATGTGGCTACTGACAGCACACGTAGAAGGGGAAGTTTGTGTCTGAAGTGGAAGCAAACAGAGAAACAAGAAGGCAGCATGTATAAAAAGAATGGGACATAATTTTTGAATTTTGAGTACAATTTTTAATAAATGTCAAACTGGAGGTGTTACCTAGAGATAATAAGTGTAGCACTTGCATTAAAATGTGATTAGTGTGGTTAAGACAGCTATAGGTGGACTCTTCTGACTTCCAACAACATACAGGGAGAGAACTGGAGGTGCCTGGCAAATAAGAGAAAAGGCGGTATTGATTTAACAAAGTAGACAGGTAACAAATTAGTCTAAAGCTAATTAATTTTAAAGGGGACCTGACTATCAGTTAGCTACCACATCATATCCTTTAAACAGAAAAAAAGGCAATAGTAGTTGAAACTGAACTGTTTTCCCATATGAAATGCTTACGTTGTGGAGAGGATCTAGTTCAACTCGGAAACCATGGTGGACAAAAGCATGGGCCAGGGAGGAAGCGGTGGCTTATGCTCCAGGGATGCTTGCCAAACTAGAGAATAGAGAAGTGTAAAAAAGATGGGGGTAGTGGGGGGGAGCTCACTGTTAAAGGACTAACTCCTGCAGAATGAGAGGGTTACAGTAATAACTGCGATGAAAACTAGCAGAACAAAGTGTAAGGTTGAATGTTTAGAAATTGTTTAACCTCTGCTGTAAAGCTATGGCTAAAGTTAGAGATGCGATCCACTTGCTATTTTAGCAGTCGAGTTACCTCTGGTTTACGTGTAGGGAAGCGTTGGTAGTGCTGGTGAGACCTTGCCTGGAATGCCGCCCCGGTTCTGGTCACTTAAGTTAAAGATGAATTGATGCTGGAACAAACGCAAAGGGAGGACCATTGAGGATACGGTCTCTGTTCCGTATCTTGGAAAAGAAGCTTGGTGTGGTGGTTGTAGACATAACAAAAACTGAACAAGGCTGTGCTTAGAGCAGTTATATCAAGGCCGGTGGCAACCTGACTGAGCTTAAGTTAGCAGAAATGTTGGTACAAGAAAAAGGGAGGCCAGCAGGACCTTCTTCATAAATAGAAGTTATTCAGTGATTTCTATGAGGACATCACACAAAATGCAGAGGTACTTAACTGTGCTAAAGTCCTTGTCTCTGTATTCCTCAAAAAGCTAAGAAAAACGTGGGATCAGGTTAGCATTTAAGTTCTGTTAGGCTTTGTTTCCACTTCAAGTGCAAAGTAATGCTTGCTTTCGCATTGATCCAAAATACAGCAACAGACATTCAGCAAACTAATAATGGGGAAAACAAGTGACAGGAACTGTTTCAAGGGGAAAAAAATCCACTGCACGCCACCCTACTCCCCTCAAGGTCTGCTTGTCAGACGTGCTAGTCTGCCTGTGCAACTTGTGAAGTGAGGAGATTGTTTGGAGTTGTTGCATGCTCTTAAAACTGGATGGAAGGAGCTGATCAAAAGTCGACGCTGCAGCCTTTTCAGCGTCCCTCCTACCTCAGGCCCCACACAGACGTTAGCACTTCTCACTCCAGGCCTGCACGGGTCTTTGCTTTAGCTGGATTTCTTAGCTTCACCCTAGGCAGATGCTATTACACAAACATGCAGTTTTAATTATATGCTATGTCATAGCAGCGGTCCCCCAACAAGGACTGTGATTACTATTTGAAAGACGTATGTGCTTACAGCTTCTCCTGAACCAAGTTTGAGGCATGCAGGGCTCTCTTGTCTTCTTTTGGAGGAACACCCAGCTGATCACTGGATAGGATAGCTGCAAGCATCCCATGGTGTGGGGAGAAACGGGGTTTCCTCTCTGGGCTCTCAACTTTGCTGGTTTTTCCCTTTGCAGACATCTCTTCTCATATATTACAAAAGACAAACAGACAGAGAGCTTGGTGGAGAAACTTTGTCAGCGATTCCGGACTGCCAGGTGGGTTGTAATCCTAATTTTCCTGACAAACAAGTCTGCTTCTTAGGAATTGTTACAAGAAACTAGCTTGTATACGGTGGTTGTAACAGGTTCCCATCGTATTCTTCACATGGCAAAGCGACAAATGCTGACGTAACCTGGATTAGGTCCCCTTTTTCTTTTTTTTCTATCTTCCTACTAAAAATACATGAATGAATATGTATAAATTCAGGCTTCTGGTCTTATTACACTGTGATTGGCCCCTCTCCCTTCCCTCCTTTCTTAGGGAGAAGGTTTTGTGACAATTTAGATCTGCATTCCAGCTGAGCAAGGAGATGCCCCACGCATGGGTTTTATGCACGTCTGTGATCCTTCTCCGCAGGCTATTCCCTTGCGTTCTCAGCTAAGAAATCGGTGTGTTCCACTGCGAAGCTGGGATCTCCCCAGCAGCCCTGCCTGGGGTGATCTCAGCTATCTAGTTGCTATAGGCCTGCCCTGGTTCTCTGTGCAGGGGCTGCTCAGTGCGAACTCGGTGCCTGGGACTCCGTTTCCTTATTTTGAGGGCTTGTGTCACTATACGTTTATGCCTTTGCTCTGCCCTGTCCGCAAGATGCGTATGCCCTGCTCGTGGTGCTGACTACAGAGTATATAGTGCAGGACCCATCCCCTGAATCTGGGATATTGTTTTGCTTCATGGGTTTGGGGGGGTTTTTTGTTGTTGCTCCTTTTCCCAAGCTGTAACTTCACTGACACAGACTTATGCTTTTTTTTTCTCCAAGAAGATAGTAGAAATTTATCTGCCTCTGTTATGTACTTTCAGTGGTATCTTCATTCTACCTTCCACTAGATTTGCTGCACTGTGCCTTCCTCTATTCCTGTGGTTTTCCTTCTCCATCGCTGTGGCTTTGCCCTTGAGGTTTAAGCTGTGTCTGCTTATCTTGGCCATTTGTACGCAGTGCCTGGGCATGTGACCTGCTCAGCTGCCTCAGGGAGTTGCATATTCCCCTGAAATACTTGGATTTTCTTCCCTGAGCTGGAGTGGAGAGTGGCCTCTCTGTCCAAAATTGCCTCCCAGGAACACTGGTGAGCTCTTCACACCACATTTGTAAAGAAACATCTGCGTGTAAGCCGCATGGGGCCTTTACTAAATTGCCCTAATATTTCTGTACTGCAAAGATGATCAGTTTAATGCACACTAGTAGTAATGCTAGAGCAAGACTCTCACTCCAGGCTAAAACAGGAGCTTATCAGAAAAGATTTTGCAGCCACCATCACCCTCTTCAGCATTTCTGGAGCTCTAAACATAGCAACGTGCCGAGTATTGTTCAGACTTTAGATGTGGAAGCACCTGGATGCTGCAGCTTTGTTCTCTGTCTGCGTTTGGACAGGGCATTCTGAGAGTATAACCAAGACAGACTTCTGGACCTCTGTTTGGTCCAGAATATTAATAAAATAATAATTATTAATATCAATATTAGGGGCTTTGGCCTAGCTTTTTTCCCTCCCATTCCATCACAGTGAGCTACCTTAAGGATGTTAGTTTGCTGGGTTCTTTTTTCTTTTGCCTTTTCTTTTTCAGTCACTTTTGCTGGAATTTTAATGTACTCGTCCTTTGAAACAGCTGCCGTTATTTGTTTACTTAATATATTAATGAAAACGGCCTTCCTTTTGTAACTGGCCAGGAAAGAGAGAGAGAGAACATAGTCTCAAGCAGAAGCTTTATTTTATCTCAAACATGTGGAAATGAGCAGCCAGGTTTTTTTTATTATTCAGTTGAAATAAGGCCCTTCAAGAAGAGTCCGCACCTCTCTGAGTGTATTATTGCCGGCTAGGAGGAAAAAAACTTCTGACACTTTTTAAACAGGCGAGTATGTTCTTTAACAGTGAAGCCTTCATGTCTGTCTGACAGACACTAAGTCAGTGTCTTTGATGGAATACAGAGACGGTTGTGAAGCGGCTGGTGTGGTAAGGCATAGCACTCCATAACTGACCTGTAACAACAACCTGAATCTCCTGTTCTGCAGGCCAGAAGCACCTGCAGGAAACGCTTTATCCCCATGTGCTGTAGTTCTGGGTAGGACGTGCTTATCCTTACACACCCCTTCTCCTAAGAGCTAAGGGCAGTCTTTGTCTTTCCCAGAACTGAGCGCCAATATCGGGATCTGTCCCACTGCCTTACTCTGCTTCCCCTCTCGGAACGAGGCCTTCACAAGCTGCAGGACAACTTTGACTGCTTTGCAGACAAGCTCCAAGACCCAGCTGTCTACAGTTGCTTCCAAACTGTGCTGGCTCGATTCCGCAGAGCGGGCGGCAAACCTGAGACTAAAGTAAGGATGGGGGGCAAGTGTCCAGGCCAGGAAAACAACTGCTTTTTAAACACAATGATTGGGAAAGCCGTGCAGTTCTCCATATTAAGCAGGCTACTCCTTGGCCCCAACAATTTATCAGAGAACCTGATGGCAATTCTGCTATGGATGTAATACTTCTCTCCCCCCACCTTCTCTTTTTTTTTCTTCTTTTTTTCCCCACTGTCTTACATCTGCATCAGGCTCTGGCTGAAGAGCTGGAGCAGAAGCTGTCTGCCTCCCATAACCGAGGGCTGGATTCAGCAGAGACGTGCCAGGAAGGCAGCGCGACTCCAGCGCCAGAGCCGGCCAAGCGGAAACCAACAGGAAGTATGTTCCTTTTGTGAGACTGCAGCCTTCCCCCTGATCCTGCAGTCCAGCAGAGACACCTAGGGACTTTTCCTCATCCTTACAGACAGAACGGCTGCTACCTTTCTCGGGTTTTTTTTCTTGGCAGGTTCACGCCGCCAGCCCCTGAGCACAGCCAACAGGGATGAAGATTTTGTCACACCCCAGCCTCGCACCCTCCGAAACCATAAGCGTGCCCAAAAGCGCCCTCCACCCAAAAAAGCTATTATCACCTTCTCCAGTGATGAGGAGAACAGCTCTGAGGATGGTAAGGCATTGTAGATGTAAGCTCAAAAGGTGAAAGTGGAGAAAGGCTATTGCTTTGGCCCTTCAGGGGTGTTCCTGAAGGCAGAAGGTGCGCAGGGCTTCAGAGCCTAACTTGCATGTAGATTTTGCTGTTCCAGGCACTGGAGTGCTGGTTATTAACACCTTTTACTCTCTTAGAGCTATCAGCAGAATTAAAAGAGGAAGAAACCCCCACCAAAACAACTCCCATCACCAGATCTTCAGCCCGCCGGCTGCGCTGAGGGAACCATCTGCCACTGTCTTTAACTAAAAATAAAACTCATTTTATGCACCAGCCGTCTTCTCTTGTCTGAACTACCCCATAATATGACGGTGCTTTAACTGAGGACAAAATGGAAGTTACGCACCAGGCTAAAGCCATTCCAAGCCTGTCTTGGTATCTCCGCAACGAAAGGCAGTGATGAACATAGCTGCTGCTTTCACTGTTTTTGCCCTGGCTTTGCAGATGAAAGTAAGCTGCTCTGATTAAACAAAACAAAAAACAAAATCTTTGGAAGAAGGTCTTTCTAAGAAGAGCCAAACTAACCACTGAGTAGAAAATGTTCCTTCCCTTCCCCTTCTGTAGGTGGTTATAAGTACAGTGTCCACCTTCCCTGAAGACAGAACCGATTATGTTTGATACTTTTTGATGCTCTTGCCTGGCAAAGCCCAGCAGGGAAGTTACCCACATCCCTTTCTTGTACAGATCTCCTCAAAGAAGAGTTGAGGGATTGGGGGGGTGAGGGAAGAGAGAGAGAGAGGAAGGTTGACTTAGACTATTGCTAGAGTGCCTCAACAGAGAATATGCAAAGTGAGTAGGAAAAAATACAATTTTTTAAAAGTTTTGGAGAAAAAAAACACATAAAAACTAGAATTATCTTTGCCTAACTCTGCTTTGCTCAAGTTACCAAGTATGTGGTAACATTGCTTGTTTCGCTGTGCTTTTTGGAACGTATTTGCTGCTAATCCAGTTATGTTTCAAGTAAGACTGGCACTTAAGCTCTTTCCTTCCAGGAATGCCACATCAGTGTTTGAGTCAGTTGTGGTGCTCCTTGGACTGCCATGTGAACATGAAGTGCCCTAAATCTGAATTTGTGTTAATCGCATAAACAACCTTTAACCTCCTGTCTCACAGGCAAATTGGCATTTGTCCCAGAGCTATTAGGACAGAATTATTTCCTCTTGCCTGTCAGTTGCCTAGAAAGCAGACTAGCGACTAGCTGGGCAGGAATCGGAAGGGTCCTCCTGTCAGCAGGTTCCTGCAGGTCTTCTGCATTCTCTGTCTCCGAGGCTCTACCAAGTTCCTGCAGTCGTCGTGGTCACCCGTGGTTTGCCAGCAAGTAGTTCTGGCCTGGCTGCGTAACCAGTAATGAAAGACCACTGTAGTTTATTTTGATTCCTATTTAAAAAAAAAAAAACAAAAGCATTAGAAATTGGATACCTTTACATGGGCCTGGGAATATGGGGTTTTTTTTAATGCTAGTATCTGAACGGACATAAACGTGTTAGATGCTTGTAGAAACAAGCAGAGGAGGGAATGATGGGATGACGGGTGTATTTACTGGGCTGGGACATGTGGACCGAACACCGCCCTCGAGTCCCCCTTGCAGCGTAATAGCCAGGTACCAATGTAACCCCCCCCAAATCCAGAGCACCCTGCCAAGAACAGGACAACCGCGTGAAATACAAAGATCAGAAAGCTACAGCAATATTGTCCCTCTTGCCTGTCCTCCCTGCTAAAATGCTCAGTGAAGGCTACAGGCAACAGAGGCAGCGGCTATGGCGCTGACAGTAAATACAACACATAGTCTCGCAAATGGGAATGAAAAAAAGGACAGCATATATGGATTTCTACTTAGGCTCAAGGCTTCACAAGTCTGTGGTGAATCTTGCACATATATGAGATCATATGGTGACAATACTGCAGTGAGGGAGATATGAATGGGTGGATGGAGGAAACAAGGTGACCATAAAACTAAGCATTGACTTTCCTTCAGGCCATGCTTTTCCCCTACAAGCGGTTAAACTTCTTCCTTCAGGAGAGCCGCCCAGCCACCTTTCGGAGGCGGAAGGAGGGTTTGGCAGTCAATGACTGGACGATGCGGTGGCTCCTTCGCTGCTTTGCTGTCTGTCTTCTGCTCCTTCCTGGGCACGGTGCTGCCTGGTCAAGTGCAAGTGGAAGGTCAGTGAGCGGAAGCTCCTCTTGGTCCCTTTCTGCCGGCTGTTCACGTGGAGCATCCCCCTCTGCTCACTGGCCTCTCCTGGCAATCCTGCGTCACGGACAAAGGAAGTCCTGCAAAGATGAAGCAAAAACCCAGAGGGGTTTGAACAGCGACACAGGGGCTGCTGCCTTTTTGTTCCTTGCAAGCAGCTGTTTCAGCAGCTGCCGTGATGACCAGGAATTGCTACTGAAGGAGTAATCTGGGAGTAATCTGCTTCTGGGGCGGTGGGATTACTCAGTGCCAACACCAGTGGTGTGTCAGTTCTCTGAGGGACTCCTGACCACAGTAAGCTCCAGACTCCTGCACGTGGTACCAGGGGAGCAACATGAATATTGTCCTTGCTTCTAGAGCCTGCGGCAAACATCAGCCCTTTCCATCACCGTGGGCCGGGGGGGTGTTCCCCGAGGGTGCTTCACCCAGTTCCTACTCCTCCCGCTCTCCGGTTGCCCTGCTTCTTTCCTTTGCAACTGTTTGTAAAAGACTGATGGTAATTCAGCAGGAGACCACTTTTCTGGTGGTCTTGCAAGCTCTAGAATCAGTGCCCCAGCATCAGAGAGGGAAGAGATTTACAGAGAAAACTTGTTAGCACCAGAGAGGAAAGGACAATAACCTATTTGAGTCTGAGAAAACTGGGGCAATCGGGGACTCACCGTCTGCCAAAGCCTTTTCACTTCGCAGTCAGTGCCAGGGCGTGTCAGAGCAACTATTCAGTTCTACTGCAGTCCCAGCAAGGATCTGGGACACAGACAGCTGCAACTTCACGGCACCTGAGTCGTTAAGCACCTGCAATTTATCCAGGCTTTGCTGGATTTGCAAAATTTGCAAGAAAACTTGCAAATTTTCTACAGTACCTGGTGTTTCTTGCTTGGCACGGGACAGTGATGACTCCTTCCTTGCTGCTAGCCCCAGCTTTTGCCGGACCCGAGGAGGGGACCTGTCACTTGAGAGCTCAGAGCCTGTCCATCCCTGCAGGGCTCAGTCTGCGTGCAAGTGGGCTGGAATTCGGAGAAGTTGCCCAACACATTTCTGGTATTCTTGCAGTACGGGGCCACCACATTCAAGGGATGCCAGATCAAACCACCACTACATTCTGTATCAAAACCAAAGCGTTGTTGCTTTTGTACTTACCTTTTGCTCAGGGAAGAGCTGACTCCTGGAACCGGTGTGTTCAACCTGAGATGCATCTGCCTGCGGCTGTCTTGCCGGGAGCATGAATACTCTAGCAGACTGACTCAGCTGCTTCTGGATGGTCGAATGTGACTAGGAAGTACAGAACAGCCTTCTCTGAGACATCTTGCATGTGGGATGAACACGTACTCGCTTCCCATCCTCCGTCCTCTCTTTCCCACCCCTCGAAACTTTCACACCGCAAAGCTCCGTACCCCACCGCATCCAGCACACGGAGGGGCTGGCTGTGCACAGACATCGTGCGCTCTGGTTGCGCCCAGGAACCCTGTCTGAATGCCCACGCGAACGGCACGTCCCGTGACTCTCCAGCTGTCACCTGCACTTTGTGGTTTAAAAGGCTGGTACAAAAGTAATCTTGCCCTCCATGAAATGTCTGGGTGGAGGCTGTTAGCCGGGACCCCGGGAGCCCCTCCGTGTGCTGGCATGCCCCGGAGAGCTGCGCCAGGCAAGGGGGTGACAGGGGACTGCCAGACAGGGTCACCAGAGCATTGCTCTGGAACCAGCACCACCCATGCGTCACGGGTGTCAGGTGGAGCCAACATACCTGGATGCCCTCACCACTACCCTGCCTGTGCAAAGTCTCTCCTGCTTCCATCATCAGTGCTCCAGACTGAAGCCCCACTCTTTTCACAGGCTGGATGCAAAACTGTTCATAAAACTTTCTGGCACCTTGGGCAAGGCAAAAAGGGACCCACAAATCTGCATCTGCAAGTGGAAAATGCTTGGAAGGAAGGCAGGGAAGGAGGGAAAGTAAGACAGGGCAAATATCTGAACTGTGACTTCTGTTATCTCTGCAAGAGACTTTTCTTTTTTCCCCCTAATTGTCTTGTTTCCTTAAAAAAAAAAGGCAAAAAGCAGGCAGTAGAACACTGCTGTCAGGTTTTGTCCCAATCGCTTTGTGTGACGATACTGAAGAAAGGGAAGTTTAAGGTGTTACTAAACTCACCCCGCACACCCAGCACTAATCCTGTGCGGGGGTACAGCCCCCCCATTCCTCTCCCCTGACAAACTTTCCTGATTAGTTTCTGTCTTCACACCCAGGCTGACTTCTGCACCCTGATCTCCAAACAGTGACCTCATTGCCTTGTTCAGCTGGTGAGAAACTACAGTAAAATGGGAGAGGTAAATAAAGGGGGGGAACTAACGGCCAGAAGATTTAGGAGGTAGAAATCTGCTCCTCGCTGTCCCACTTCCATTGTGCGCCTGAGCTTGAGAAAGTGCGAGCTGAGCCTCGACGAGCTCTTTTCTGTGCTGGTTCCTCTGGAAACTCAGCCCAGCCCTCCAGATGGTGTACGTTGAGTGACTCAGGACAACCAGCCTGCAAGTTATATGCCCGCCGGTACTAGACCCATGCTCCCATCACCGCTACAAATCCCGTAGAGTTAGTGCTGGAATTCACACACCTTTGCTGCGAGAGCTCTTCATTCCCAGGCCAACCAGCTCAACAAGATAGAAATATGAAAAACGAAAGCCTGTATTGTCACAGAGCTGGGTTTGTGTCAGCTCTGTGCAGCCAGCAGTGCGACTACCGCTAGTTCATGCTCACGCTGATTAGAGAAATAGCATTAACAGCACTCTGCCTACGAGGAGTATGTTCAATATTGCTATACAATGCAGCCTTCAATATCTTTCTTCGGGACGTGTTTCGAAGTGTCACCCCATTCCTGACCCTGACAGATACCTCCAGGTCCTGGCCAGCAGCAGCTCAACTCACATTTGTCTTCCCAGACACTCAGTAAACACCTTTGTGTCCTTTTTCTTTAGGGGAAGGGGTCTTGCTGAGCTCACCCTGAAATATATCACCCTGGACAAAAGGGCTGAAAGGTTAAGGAGCTCCGGGGGGTGGTTCAGCAGGGAGCTGGGGGCCAGGCGCCTGCCAGAACCAAAGCTATAAAGGCAAAGAGGGGCTAGGGACTGCATCTGACACGGATGCTGCAGGTCCTACCTCGCCTCCCGCAAACCCTGGGAGAAGGAGAAGATGCCGGGGCTCCGGTCGTGGCCTTGCTCACTTTTCCTCCTCTTAGTTCTGCTCTCTGCCAGCGTTCAGACTGTGTCCTTGCCAGGACAGAGGCTACAGGTAGGAGGGGCTGGGAGAGAGCTGAGGGAGTTTTCAGGAGTGGAGGGGCAATTTGGGGAGGTCGTGCTTGAACCTGGAATGAGTGGGGTCCCAAATTCCAGCTACCGGAGGCTGCTGTCTATTCTCACTGCTCCCTCCCCTTCGGTCCAACAGCCTCAGTTCTAGGGTGGCTGTATCTTTATAACCCAGCTCCTAAGGGGCACCAGCATTAGAAAGCAGCAGACTCCCCATGTTGCCCGCAGAGCCCTTTAAGGGTAAAGAGACTGGTCCCGTCTAACTCCTCCCTGTGTCAGCAGCCACCAGAAATTACAGTCGTGTCGCTCATCATGTTCAGTGTCCTGGTTCTGACGTTTCAGAGGGAAGGCGCATCCTGTTAGGTCGGGATTTTCACTCCTAAGCTCAGTACTAGCCCCCAGTAGCCCCTCTTCAAGACCAAGAGCCCCTGTCAGGATGCCAGCTAAGGGCCTCTTCACTTGGGTACATCTTTTACCCTCAGCAGTTACAGCAGCAATATTTTGGCTTCCAAATCTGCCCAGCTCCCTCTTACCCAAACCTTAAGGTGAGCCCCAACACCTTGCCTTCATGTCACCCTGGGAAAGCTACAGGGAAGTAGTTAGGACGTGAACTAAAATCACAAGACTGATCCTGCTATGACTCACCGCTTTCACTCCTCGCTGAAGATGCCCGTGTCCGCTTCAATTAACTCGCTACCGAAAAGAGCTGCACAAAGGCATCTTCAGCCTTAGCTCAGCACCCACGTGAGGGACAGATGTGGAACGGCTACCGCAGGCTGCTTCCCTGGGCAGCCACGCCATGCCTCCGCTGCGCCCAGTGCACCTCCCGACCCTCGCCTCCCTACAGCCGGAGGCTGCCGGCAGTGCCGGGGGTGCCTGCCTGCACAGATATCCCAGAGGATTCCCAGCAGTTGGGGAGCCCCCCTTCCTCACACCTGTTCCCGCGGCGATGCTGCTCCTGCCTCCCCCTCATCTTTAGCAGCAGGTATTTGGGGCAGGCCCGTCCCCCCCACCAGCCCTCTGGAGAAAAAGAAATGCCACGCAGCAGCCTGAGCACACGGAGGTGCTCAGCATCAGCAAAAGGAGGAAGGACTGAAGCCTCAGTTACCTTCCAAGTGTGGGGTGGGGGTACAGTTTGACAAGGGCAGAGGCTCACAGCAGCTGCCTGCTCTTTTGGACAGCAAAATCGTGTCAGGCTGCAGGAGCTGGCGGTCTAGCCCTTCCCTGTGTCTGGATGCAACGTCACAGGCACAGTGCCTGTCTGCAGGCACCGTTTTATGTCCTGCCCGAGCCCTAGGGAAGGGGTGGGCAGTGGGGTACAAGGGGGTACAATGCTTTATCACCGAAAGCGCTGGCAACTCCACTCTCACCCCCCTCACCTCTTTGTTTATCCCAGATGCTCCTTTCCCAGCTGCTGCCCCTGGAGCCTGAGTCCTCGCTGGCCGAAGAGGACACGAAGGAGGGGTCCAGCTTTGGCCCCCAGTTGCTCTCCTCCACCCTCCCCTTCCTTCCGTCTGCGGCTAGAGCTGCCCGTCCCTCTCTCTGGCGCAAGACCCTCGCCAGCCGCAGGTGGGCTCTGCCTGGAGACTGGGCCTGGAAGGCCATGCCCAGGGGCTGCTTTGGGCTGAAACTGGACCGGATCGGGACCTTCAGCGGTTTGGGGTGCTAGCCTTGGAGGGGCTCCACGGTGAGAGGGGCCAGCAGTGAGGGCTCGAGCTAGCGGGCTGGGCAGAAGTAAGGGGAGACCTGAGAGCATGGGTGGTGGGGAGGACCGGGAGCGAGGGGATGGGGGCTGTGGGGCCACTACCTGCCTGCGGCCGGGGCGAAGGCTGGGACACGGGACCACCCGTGCTACCATGGGGCACGAGAGCCGGCAGGCTGCACGCCGCTGGGCGGCTCACCAGCCCTGCTTCTCCACAGCCGGAGGAGACGCAGGCGCCCGCAGCACCGGCTTGGGAACCAGCACGGCGTGCCGGCGGCCGAAACCATGAAGCTCCTGCCCCGAAGGAGAAGCAGCGACGGCAGGGAAGCAGCGCAGCGTTACGAGGAGGAGCTGCCCGGCTCTGCGATTGCCCCTCGGCCACAGGACCCCTGCTCCGCTGGCAGCCCCCTTCCTCCTCTCCGTGCTTGAGGACTCGCTTGCTTATTAAACAGAGCTGTACTAATTGCCGCATCCGAGCTCGGCGGCAGCGCTTCCGCGAGAGGCCGTGGCTGCCCGTAGGCCGGGGGGCCACGCAGGGGCGAGGGGCTGGCAGCGGGGGCAGGCCGGGAGATGGCGGCAGGGCCCACCGCCCCCCACGCGCGGGGCCATGTTGGGTGTGCGCCGCCATTCCGGGTGGGCCGGGCGGCACGCACGGTTGCAGCACGGCGCTGCCAGGGCCGTGGCGAGGGGGGGGGCGGCGGGTGAGGTATTGACCGCGGGACGGGCATGGGGGCAGAAAGGCCGCATTGGCTCATCCCAGCCGCACTCTGCCCCCCGGCACAGGGCGCCCGGCGCTGCGGTGTTTGCCGAGCAAACACAGGGGCCTCCTGTTTGTGCAGGAGCTGCCCCCGAGAGACGCCCCGGCCCCTCGGCGAGCTGCAGCCGGGGCGCCACGAACCCCGGCACGGGCTCGCACCCCTCCAGCCCCGCCACTGTACCACGCGAGCCATCATCCCCTGGCCTTTAAGAAAAGGTCGTAACCTCAGCCAGGGCTAAACTTAGCCGCCAGCCCCTCGGCAGCACCGGGAATAGCAGCATTAGAAGGAGAGTTGGGTTACGTTAGAGCTGCGTGACCCCTCTCTGCCCCCCGCCCCGGTACCTGCGTGGCTCCCCCAGCCTTCTCCTCCCTCCTCATCCTCCGAGCCCAGCTGCAGCCCGGCTCAGCCGAGCAGCCTGAGGGGCAGGCCTGCTCCCAACACCCCCTGCCAGCCCGGATCTGCATCCCCACACCTTCCTCCAGGTCCCCCTCCCTAAGGATGGGAGGCTTTCCGGCACGCTCTGAGCCTCGTGCCTAACGCGGGTTTGTCCCGCAGCGCCTGGGCTGTGCAAAGCCCTGCACCAAGCCGGGGGGATGCAGGCTGGCACGGCTCAGAGAGGGAGCCCGGCATGGGGGGGCGGCAGGCCCGGCAGTGGCGGCAGCCATGTGGGGAGCACTCCCTCCTCGCAGGCGGCTGGCGAAGGCGGGCCGAGGCGGCGGACGGGCAGGATTTCCGCCATCACGTCCCGCGGGTAGCAGCAGTGCCGCAGTGCCTCATTAAGATGGTGCTCACGCTGCGGCGCGTGGCCTGCCGGTGAGGCGGCCGGGCCGGCTGCCCCATCCAGAGCACGCCTGGCTAAACCCACCTGGGGAGCCAAAGACAGGCTGGGGGTCCCCAGCGTGGGGGTGAGAGAGCTCCCAGCCAGGGGAACGGGAGGCGCTTGGGGACCCGCCGCTCCCTCGGGGGGTCCGCAGCATCTCTGCGGCCCCTTCGCCCTCTCCGCCATGCTGGGGGAGCGGGGCGCGCTGGGAGAGGGGCGCGGGCCGCAGCCGGGGGGGGGGGGTCTCCCCTTTGTTAGCAGGTGAAAGCAGCGCACGCCGTTCCCCGGGGCGCTGGCGGCAGCCACCCCCTCTCCGGCCGCCACCGGGGGCCCTTCCCCGCCCTGGGGGCACCCCCCGCCGCAGGGCCAGGACCCGGCTTCCTCCGGCACCGGGGCCCCCCTCACCGCCCCCCGGCCCGGGGTGGCTCGGCGCCCCGCGCACCCCCCGCTCCGTGGGGACCGTTGCGGCCCCCCCCCCCTTCCCGGGGCCTTTGTTACGGGGGGGGTAGGGGGGTGCCGAGGCAGCCGCACCCGCAGCGCGGCCGCACGTAGCCCGGCCCGGCCCCCGCGCTGCCATTCGGCGCCGGCCCGGCGGGGCGGGCCTCAGCCCTTCCCCTCGGCGGGTATAAAGGGCGGCGGAGCGGCGCTGCGCCACCTTCTCACTGCGCGCCGGGGCGGCTTAGAGGCGGCAGGTAACGGACGGGCGGGGGGGGGAGATGCGCGGGGGAAGGGGGGGCCCCCTCACACCCCCCACCCGGGGCCCCTCACACCCCCCCGCCCGGGGGCGGGGGGGGGGGGGGGGGGCGGCGGGCGGCAGCCCCCGGGCGGAGCGGGGCCGCGTGGCCGGCGGGCACAAAGGCGGTGCGGAGCGCTGCAAGATGGAGGCGGCGGGGGGGGGGTGTGGGTGTGTGTGAGGGGAGCGGTGACGCGGCGGGGGGGGGGGGTGACCGCCTGAGGGGGGGGGGGGCGGGTTCGGAGCGCGTGCGCCCCCCTGGTTCCCTCCCCCGGCGGTGGGTAAGACGTTAACGGTGCGCGGGGCGGCGGCCGTCTCCCCCCCCCCCCGCCCTCATCCCCGCTGCGGGCGCCTCACGGTCGGTTTCTGCCCGCAGGAACATCCCGAAGAAGCGAAGATGGTGAAAGTCGGAGTCAACGGGTGAGCGGCGCGTCTGCGGCACCGGGAGGGGCCCGGCGGGGCGGGGAGAAGGTCGCCTCAAGGGCGGGGGGGTGCGCCCCGCCGGTCCCGCGCCGCCGTCGCCCCCCGGGGCGGGCTGAGGGGCCGGGGCAGGGCGGGCCGCTGAGTCACTTCCCTGCGGATTCGGGGTGACTCACCCCGGAAGCGCCGCCGCTGCCCGCCGCCCCCCCCCCCCGCCCCGGGGGTCCCCGCACCCCGCCGGCACCCCCCGCCGAAAGGTCGGCCGGTGGATCGTGTGTCGGCGGCCCCGGGGGGGGGACCGTGACCTTCTCCCGCCGGCCCCGAGGAGTAACCGGATCCCCGGGGCGCTCAGTAAATTTAGCGCTTGACCTTTCTGCTGCGGGGGGTCGCTCTTAATCGTTAACCGAGGCGATGCGGCCTTTGGACGCGGCTGCTGCGCTCCCTCCCGCCCCGCCGGGCAGGGAGCGGCGGATGCTCCCGGGGGAAGGCGGCGGGATGTGCCCGGCCCGGCAGGTTCCCCGTTGCGCCCTCTCACCCCTGTCTCTCTCCCCTCAGATTTGGCCGCATCGGCCGCCTGGTCACCCGGGCCGCCATCCTCTCTGGGAAGGTCCAAGTGGTGGCCATCAACGATCCCTTCATTGATCTGAACTACATGGTGAGTTGCCTCGCAGTGCCCCCTCCGGGCCTCTGTGAGTAGGGCTCCTCTGGCTCTCTTCTAGTAGCTTCCCGGGAAAACCGGGTGTGGGGTAGAGGCAGAGGGCTGGGAGGTGCGGCAGAGCCAAGCGCAGCGCTTGGACAAGGTCACCGAGGAGGTGGGGAGCCGAGGCTGCGGCGCGGGCAGAGCAGGGCTGGGGGAGATGGCAGCCGGGGTGCCTGACCTTGCCCTCCCTCTCTCCTTGCTAGGTTTACATGTTCAAATATGACTCTACTCACGGTCACTTCCGGGGCACTGTCAAGGCTGAGAATGGGAAACTCGTGATTAACGGGAATGCTATCACCATCTTCCAGGAGTAAGTATCTCTCTCCCTCTCGCCCCTCCGGAGGGTGGAAGCAGGTGTCGCACGGAGCAGCTCTTACAGTTTTGTCCCTCCTCAGGCGTGACCCCAGCAACATCAAGTGGGGAGATGCTGGTGCTGAGTACGTTGTGGAGTCCACTGGTGTCTTCACCACCATGGAAAAGGCCGGGGTGAGTATGCCACACCCAAAAGAAGAGGGGTGCTGCTGCTCTTGCCCTTGGGGCACAACACCATGTACAGCGTTGCTCAAGATGGGGCTGGGAGGGAGAAGAGGTTGTCTGAAGAAGTGAGCTGGTAGAGGGATTCTGGGTGATCTAATCTCCTCTTTTTTTTTTTCCAGGCTCACCTGAAGGGTGGTGCTAAGCGTGTTATCATCTCTGCCCCCTCAGCTGATGCTCCCATGTTTGTGATGGGTGTCAACCATGACAAGTATGACAAGTCTCTGAAGATTGTCAGGTAAGGAGAGAGGACGATGCTCTCTGGCCTGGGGTTCTCGCCAGCTGCCTGGGGTCTCATCTCACCTCCGTAGGTGTGTTGCCTCTGGCTGATGAGCCTTCTCTCTCTTCTCCAGCAATGCCTCTTGCACTACTAACTGCCTGGCGCCCTTGGCCAAGGTCATCCATGACAACTTCGGCATCGTGGAGGGTCTTATGGTAAGTCTGGAGCTTGCTGCTCAGGAGGGTGCCCTAACCACAGGTCGCCTCACGTGAGAGGAAAAGCATCTGTACTCCCCGTGTCCCCTGGGATGGGGAGGAGGTGCCCGGGATGCTTTTTCTGGAGGGTATCGGCTGTGTTCTTAGCTGCTGTGCTCTCTTCCCCCAGACCACTGTCCATGCCATCACAGCCACACAGAAGACGGTGGATGGGCCCTCTGGGAAGCTGTGGAGGGATGGCAGAGGTGCTGCCCAGAACATTATCCCAGCATCTACTGGGGCTGCTAAGGCTGTGGGAAAAGTCATCCCTGAGCTGAATGGGTGAGTGTTGTCTGTCCCTCCTTGGCTGTCGGGAGGTGGGCAGCTGGTGCTGGGCCAGCTCTGACCTGTCCCTAGCAGAATGGAGGGCTGGCGGAGGGGTTCCTGCTGACTCGCGTCTCTCACAGGAAACTTACTGGAATGGCTTTCCGTGTGCCAACCCCCAATGTCTCTGTTGTGGACCTGACCTGCCGTCTGGAAAAACCAGTAAGTGTTGTGGACAAGACCCTGACAACCTCCAGACCTGCCCCTGCTTCCTCTAAATTCCTTCTTTTACCTGGAATTGCCCTCTCTGCATCCACCTCTTCCCCAAGATTTGATCTTGGTGAGACTGGCACCTGCCATGCACGACTGCTGCCACAGTGCTCCCATGTGTCTCCCCTCCTCCCGGCGGACATTTTGTGTGAGTTGGCATCTGACCATCTTCCATTTGTCCCTTCTCAGGCCAAGTATGATGACATTAAGAGGGTGGTGAAGGCTGCTGCTGATGGGCCCCTGAAGGGCATCCTGGCATACACAGAGGACCAGGTAGGCAACTCCCAGTCTCTTGGCCTGTGGTTATTGGCACTCGCCTCATTTTTCTGATGGGGAGCAGCTTTGCTGGGAGCCTGGTTTGGGCACTTCTGATGCAGGCTGTAGGTAACTGGGCACATTACGATTTTCCCTCTGTTCCAGGTTGTCTCCTGTGACTTCAATGGTGACAGCCATTCCTCCACTTTTGATGCGGGTGCTGGCATTGCGCTGAACGACCATTTCGTCAAGCTGGTTTCCTGGTAGGCAGAGCCTGGGGGCTGGCGGGGGGGGAGGCTCTGGAGTAGGGGCTGGCTACAAGTTACAGACTTCTGTTCATCGCTGCCAGGTTGGCAATGCAGGGTGATCCATAGGTGTAGGGTGGCTCCAACATCTTACAAGTCTTTGTGGAGTGAGATTGCTTCTTAACTGACATGACTGTAGCCTTCTCCTTCCCTTATTTGGAGGGTGGATGGGATGCTTCCTACTTTCTTTACTGGAAGTGGATGGGAAGCTGCGTGGTTTAAGTTGTGTGGGATGGGGCAGAGGAGCAGGACCAATGGAGGAAGGGGATGCAAGAAACAGGTCAGTCCTGACAGCACTTCTCTTTCCGTCCCCAGGTACGATAACGAGTATGGATACAGCAACCGTGTTGTGGACTTGATGGTCCACATGGCGTCCAAGGAGTGAGCCGAGCACACAGCCCCCCTGCTGCCTAGGGAAGCAGGACTCTCCCTCGTTGGAGCCCCTGCCCTTCTTCACCACCGCTTAGCTCTGCATCCTGCAGTGAGAGGCCAGTTCTGTTCCCTTGTCTCCCCCACTCCTCCAACTTCTCCCCGAGCCTGGGGGAGGTGGAGAGGCTGATAGAAACTGATCTGTTTGTGTACCACCTTACATCAATAAAAGTGATCACCATCTGAAATGCTTTGTCTGTCTGTCAGTGGGAAGTGGGAGAAAGTTGGGGGGTAACGAGGAAATGTTAGGTGCCTGCTTTAAGATGGACACTGCCAGCCTGGATGCAAGCTAAGCAGTGCCTCGTGGCCACCATGTTGAGGCTGTGAATCCAGGCTGGAGAGATGCGGGAAATGCCGGAAGAGGTGTTTGGACAGCTTGGGCCGTGCATGGGCATGGTGCAGTTCATGGTGCAGTTCAGGGATACCTGGCTTGCAAAGAACAGCAAGTGCCTACCTCCGCTGAGCGCCCGGCTGCGGTGCGTGGAGCTGTGGCATGCAGGCTGGTGAGCTACCTGTGCCAGTGGTGAGACTCCTGCCCGTGAGCCAAAAGAAGGTGTGGTGCAGGGCTGTGCTCGTGGGACTGCTGCGTGGTAGAATGGAAGGCAGCTCTGCTGCTCCATCCGCCTCCTAGCTCTCTGGATTTGCTTCTCTGGTGGGTGTATGCAGAGTAAAGTGCTGAGCAGATGACTTCTTTTTGCATTTTGTTTGGCAAAGGGGCACAAGAAACAGGAATTATTTCTTCTCCTTCCCCCTGCCTTAGTAGAAATGTTAAGAAGAGGATTTTTCATTTGCTTTTGCCTCGTTTAAAATGAATCAACTTGCCCTAGAGGAAATGGCTGCCTAGGGACGTGTCGGAGGCTAGTGTTACCATGGTGGTAGCTAGTCTTAATTCTGGCTTAATTCTATGCGGAAGGAGGGGCAGTTGCAGTTAAGCTCCTGAGCAGCAAATCTCTGCAAGGTGAGTGTCAGCCCTCTGCCAGGGACTGCCTTGCCTCCTCCCGGGAGCACGAATGCTGCCAGGCAGGGGCTGAGCCTTCTGTGACCTATGAGGGCTGGGGGAGATAAGCAATGTGCTGCACAAAATTTTAGCAGCTCTATTTAATCTCTTGGAGGTGATGTGTTGCTCTCTCCCTGGCAGGCACAGTTTGGAGCTGTTGTCTGGACCCCATCTGCTTTAGACCCTGATCTGGAGCAAGGACTTAAGCCAGAGGACTTAAGCTCCCAGGATCAAGGTATGTTGGACGTCGTTTCCTGGAGCCTTATCTCCAGCAGCTGGGCTGCGTAAAAATTCAATGTTTACTGGACTGGAGGGCGATGACTCAAAGTTGCTGCAAAGAGAAAAAGGTTGAATAACCTGCCTCTGGATAGGAGCTGGGACTCGGAGCAGCTTGTTAGCCCTGGGACAGCAGCAATCCCTGGCTTGCCCCACAAATGGCCCCGTGGGAGCTTTATGTAACTCTGGAGTTAGACGGCAGCTGCCTGATGCCAGGGCTAACCGGAGGCAGCCCTCCCGTGGGGTTGTATTTCTGCTGGGCAGAGGTGTAGCCTGCAGGCCTGTCAGGCTTCCAAAAGAGCCTTGGGTTGGTCCCATCCTGTCCTCGATTGCTGCGCTTGGGTGCTTTGAATGGCTGTCCCGTGCGCTGCCGCCCGTGTATCTGTGTGCGTGCTCAGCCAGCGCCTTGCTCGATAATCTGTGTGAAGTGCAGAGAGGCTGAAACACCTGGGGGGGGGGGGGCATGCCTCTTTTCCCATGTAAAACAAAGGTATTTGAACTGGGTTTAAAGCAGGAACGTTGCAAGGAGTCACCTTTTTGCTCGGTCAGGCTGCCTGAAACTTCACCTAGAGCCAAGAACTCTCGTTATTTAACAAGAGCGAGCCCTGTCCAACCTGAGATCAAATCACTGTGGGAATTGAGCAAATTCATACGACCTGGGGGGTGGAGGAAGAGTTTGTGCTCTCAGACCGACAATTGCTGGGAATGTCTCGGATAAAGGTTCACCGTGTTTTAAAATACTATTTCAACCAGTTTACAGTCTTGCTTGAAATCCTGGGAAAAATGATACGGTATCTGGGCGAGGCAAGCCAGGAATCACAGAATTTAAAACAGGGTCGCTCTGCTATGGAAGCGGGGAGAGTGAGCGTGGCAAACAAGTCGTGCAGCCTTTGGACCGCCCGGAGGGCTTGGTTTCCTCCCGCATAGAAGAGCCGTGCTTTTTTGGGAGCTTATAAATCCTCGTTTTGCATCCAGCCGCTGTGCCTGCAGATGGCACCACAGCAAGGTCCCTCCGGACAGATGGACAAGCTCCCTCAGTGGCTACCAACCCTGGCCTAAAAATCTTTTTTTTTTTTGTTTTGGGGGGGGTCAATTTGAAAAATTGACATATATGACCGGGGGTGGCATTGGGATAAAGATGGGAGATCTGCTGTGGCAGCTGCTTCTCTCCCTGGAGAAGAGTTTTCTCCTATGCGGGGGAGCTCTAGGTTTGCTCTTAAAGCATTTCTAAGGAAAACCGATAAAATGCTTCGTCAGGGAAGGGAGGCGCGTGCTCAGACAGACGTAAAGAGGCTCTTGTTCAGCAAAGGAGCTAAGCGCGATCGTGCTGCTCCGCCGGGACAAATCAGCTCCGAGAGCAGCTGCGATAAGCCAGGATCCATCCTGGTTTATGAATGCTTTGCAAAAGGGAAGGTATAGAAAGACACCGATCCTGGCCAAAGGTTTGACTCTGCCTTCCGCGACCTGCCGGGGCTGGGCCGTGGAGGGAGAGGGATGCACCTGAGATATGGGCTGACGCCTTTGCAGGGCTGTGCTGGCACAAAGCTCTCCGGCCGACCCAAGGGACAGCTGCTCTGATGGGCGGCCAACCATTTCTAGGGCTGGTAAGCGGCACCTTTTGTTTTAAGACAGAGGAAATTCAAGTGATGCTGCGGTATGGTAATCAGCAGTGGTGTTACAGGAAAATTCCCTTTTATGGCAGCTTTGAATGTTTAGAGAAATTATTTTACGCTTCATTGGCATTTGCACACACTGACACGCATGCATTGCCCCCCCAGGAAATCACTAGTTGTCCTCAGTTGTCTTCTCAAGACGAAGCGTGAAACTTCAGCATTAAGGAAGATGCCACGTAGTGAAAATCATCTTGAGCAGATGTGGGAAGAAGTAATTAAGCTTGCTTGAAAAAAATCACACCGAAACATAACGAAATGGTGACTGCATAAGGACAGTAAAAAAAAAGTCTTGGACGCTTAAAATATGCCCTGTCTGCTTCTGCAGTAAATGAGTCTTTGAGCAAAGCCAGCGACAAGATCTGTGCAAGGGGAGACGCAGGTATCCGAAAGGAAAGGCTATGACACAAGGCACATATTGGACAGTTGTACAAGACAAACATCTTAAATGATAATGTTCCAAACTCTCCGTTGTAACAGATGCCATCCACAAAAATGCTTAAAGTCAGGGTATGCAAATGCCACTGTGGGCACGGGCAGGATTCACAGAAAGTGGGCATTTCCTTAAAAATGAGCTTCTTACCTTTGAGCGGTCGTACTGGATGCACACGGCAAACCCCGCATAATTTATTACTTACTCTTTGGATCTGAATGTAATTTCTTACTACAGGGCAGCTAACTTACCTCCATGTATTATCTTACTATAGGAAAGTCATCTTCTTTGGGGAGTTATTCTCAATTCAATCATCTTCCTAGAAAGAACAGTAGTACTGGGTTATATTCTACTGTGTAAGATTTGAAAAGGCAGCTGTCAAAAAGCTGGCACTGTAGTCAAATGAAAATAGACAAAAGACTCAAATACTAGCAAATTAAACTTAAGAGAGCCTTAAAAAAGGCAGATTTTTTTAGGGAACTGTGACAAATAGAAAAGGTAGCTATGAAAACCCTTTTTCAAATGCATTTTGGCGACAAGAAAGCTGCCCAAAAGCTGTACGATGGTGTGGGAGTGATTCGGGAAGCTAAGGCCACGGCAAAAAAAAAAAGTAAACCTGATGTTTTATGGCTTTGGGGGAGCGTTGGGTATTCCAGATATGAGCTTTGCCGCAGCAGCGATGAGACGAAGCCACCATCGCAAACCCAAGCATCAGGACTTGAGACCATGCCTGTGACGTGAAGGGCAGCAAGCTGGATGCCAGACTCAGGTGGTCTCCAGTGTGACACCGATGACCAGGTAACGATGCTGTAAAAGTAATTCACCACTCGCATCAGCCCTCCACGTGATGAAAACCAATGGGATTTAGGGAAAAATAAAAAAAAACCCGGCAAAATCTTTCAAAGACCCTGAACTGCTCCAGGACAGGGAAGACCACCCTCTCCAGGCTGAAAACCAGTGGCAAGGCTGGTGGTGACGGAAAGAGCCGGTGCGCGTGGCCGGCGTCTGGGGACGTTTGCCCCAGGGTCAGTGCCATTCAACACCTTCCAAATAATTTGGAGCGTGGCGGGGCCAAGGTTTGTTGCTTGTGCCAGAGGATGGTGCAGGACACTCAGCACTGACTCAGACTGTGGAAAAGTGCAGAAGGATCTTGTGACCAAGTGACCGGCTGATTGAAATGGTGGGTGACAGTCAAGGCTGCTAAATGAGGAGTAATACGTGGGGGGGGGACATGACGACGACGCTGCAGGGCTCAAAGCCCTCCTGTAATGGCACCCAACCCGCCACCAAACAAGCGAGAAACCTTTGCTGGCCTTGCGCTGAGTCCTGGCACAGGAAAAAAAAATCGGTGGTGTGTAATCTCTAGCTTTTTAGTTACCAAGCTGTGTACGGGTTTAGGTGCTGGACCGCAAGCAGATGCTGAAATCTCACTGAATGCACATAGCCCCCAGCTGCTCAGACTCCTAGTATGCCTTGCTCAGCCTGCCTAAACTCCGTCTAGCCCAGCATCATAAAGTGACTTTAAGCATTGGGCAAAAACGCTCTTTTTTTTTTTTTTTTTCTTTTTTTTTTTCTTTTTCTTTTTTTTTTTTTTTGTAAAAGGAGCAAAATACTTTTCACTCTCAAAACATTTTTCTCCAGCCTGGAATCATGGTTGGGAGTCTTTGCTCCACCTACTCCAACTTGTGATGCACAGCAGGCTAAAGCACACCAATGTCACACAGGGATAAAAGATGTTTAAAGCTGCTGTCAGCTTCAGGGGCTGGCTGAGGACTCACGCGAGGTTGCTGGCGAGCCCTGATCCCTAAGGCTTTCCAGCCCTCCTGTTGTCCCGGAGACGCTTAGGCACTAGTAGCTCTTGCTCTTAGATGCGTCTATGCGGAGCTTAAATGTTGGCTATATACGTATGGCAACAGAACCTGTATTTTGACACTATTTAAAAATGTATTTTAACGCCTTTTGGCGTTTTTGACTGAGATATTTACCCCTTTTGAGAGTCTGTATCATTTCTACGTATCAAAAATGTTTATCAGTTTCGCCTGCCAATTCCTTGTCCCTCCATGGAGCTGTGCAGCTTTTTTCCCTTCCTTCGTGATTCCCACCCTCCTCCCCTCTCCTCTGGTCTCTCATTGGTTTTTTGTGCGTGGCCTGTCAGCCTAACCCCTGACGTCGTTCCGTCACCCGTCCACCCCATCGGTTTTTAAATGTCTTCCCCAACGCATTGAAAAATGGACATCAGCAAACCGTCGATTTCAGCAGCCGACGCTTTTTTCCGCCACCACTGAGGTGAGAGCGCTTTGCAAAACGCTGTTTGCAGGGACACGGCGACAGCGCGGTGTTGGTTTTTTTCCAGCATCACTTACTCCATCTCCCCAAGCAGCCTCAGGCTTCTTCACGGCTATGGCACCCCGTGCACCTCGCCACACCTCTAGGTCACCTCTGCCTGGCAATGCAGAAGTGTTTATTCTGAGAAGATGCTGTCAAGGATCCTCCTTAATTGCTAATGGCCTGGAAAGCGCTTCATCATCCCCCTCCGACCACATTCTGCTCTTCCCAAATACAGAACAGACATATCTGGTGAGTACTTCCCTTTTTTTTTTTTTTGCCTCATTTTGATTTTGGTTTTTTTTTTTTTCCAATTTCAGCCAAGAAAAAAAGGCTTCTATTACTGCTAGGATTGATTTTTCTTTAAATGTAACTAGAACAACTTGTTAGCGTCCTTAGACATCCAGCTACTGTTATTTTTTTCTGGAGGTGGTATGAATAGCTGAAGACTTTTTTTTATACAGCTGAATTATTTTGTTGTCCCTCTTTTTTGTCCCTCTGTTGTCTTCCCCCCCCCCCCAGTTGCTGCAGTTGTTACGGGGTTTATTTTTATTAATTAAGGTCAGGCTTTATTATTATTTCTATTAGTTATTTCTAAGTACTATTTCCACATGGCCACTTATTCAAGGAAGTAGTTTACTGAAAGCTGTCTTCTCATGCGTACTAAATCACAGCTTTTCGGAGAATTGGAAAAACTCTCTTTTTTCCAAAAATCTCCCACTTAATCATACTTTTTTAATACTTCCCCTAAACACTGTCACTGTAAGAAAAGGCTACAGCACACCATGCAGTTCTCCATTATGGTATTTTTGTCCCGATTTTTTTCTCAGCTGATCCCTCAGCTTTAGGCAACCCTCAATCCTCACCCAGTCTTCGTCTGTCATAAGGACATCTAAAATCATTGCCTTACTTGGGCATGCCATCATTTGTAAGTTGAGGAGAAACTCTCCACGGCCCAGCATATTATTCGGCATCCCCAGCCAAAGTCTCCCACGACACCGTAATTTTCCTTTTCACACAAAGCAGAGAGGTACTTACGAAATAAATCACCATGTTTTGTTGGGGGATTCAGGAATACATAAAAGACCCTTCAATGCCTTGACGAACTTGTGTGTCAGAGCATGTTGTTTAGCTGTTTGCTCTAGAGTGAATGTGATTTGTAGCACAGCGTCCAACCCCGATTCACAATTGCTCTATTCCACCTTTACCCAACGGGTTAGACCGGTGAGCTCTACCATGTGGCCGTGAACATTAAAATATCAATTAACCACGGTTTTTCCTACCCTGAGAATTTCTATTTCTTCTTGCACCTTGCCCAGATACAAACATCTGCCGTCGAAGCTGAAAATGCTGCCGCTTCCCATCTGGTGTGATATTGGTTCAGCTTGATCGTGATGCCTTTTGGTGGCCACTTGGGCTCCTTTTCCATAGCGTTACCTTACTACCTTCCCAGCTCTTACAGCTGCTCTCCAAGCTATGAAATCTATACCCCCCTCTTCCAGAGGACCTGCAGCATCCTCTCCTTGTTCCCATCCCAGGAGAAAGCGGTCCAAGCGTTAAGAAAATTCACATCTAAAACACCTCTCACAGTCTCATACATCCACTGGAAGATTTTCAATGGTGTCTGGGCTTCCCTAAAGCTGTCTGCAGCCCACCCAGCTCTCCAAGCTGTCTTACGATGGCTCCCAGAGTTAATTGCCACGCGTGAGGGCTGGCCAGATGCTTTCAGGAGCCTGTCCATGCATCATCCAGGTCCATCTCGGAGGAGAGAGCACTCCACTCTCTTCTGCGTTAATTCTGACCTCTCCTCTCGAAAGGAGGTTTCTTACCTGTAACCAGAGTATTTGACATACTTGATCACCACGTGCAAGTTCTGGGACACTTTGCACCACGGATACCTGAGACTGCAACAACCATAAGCGTATAAAGAGTATGGCCTTCTCGAGAGCAAATGAAGCTTTTGTAGCAGAGGGAGGAGGCTTAGGAAAGCCAATCTCCCGGTTCAAACCTAGAAACAAGAAGAACTTTCCGCACAGCTTTGAGCTCTCCTACCTCTTGGCTAAGAAACAAGATAAACAGAATAATAAACAGGTTCCCAGGGAAGCAAAAGTTGCTCCTGCGACGGCTGTCAGCATCACATTTAGGTCCATCTAAGGAATCCCGAACTGGGGAAAAGCTAACTCACACAAAACTGAGTCGCGTGGGACAGGTGACAAAGCGCCTTCAGCAGAAGGGTGCTGGGTGGAAAATACGGGACCTCAACTGAACGGACAGGCAAGTCAGTTCTGAGCTATGTTCTAAAATAGACGGGATCCAGGAATGAGTGAAGGGAGGGAGCGGGCTTGCTTAGCACAGGGAAGATCTGGGCTACTCAGTGATTAGGTTGACTGAACCCTCTCTAGAGCGTGCCTCGAGGATGCTCACAAGTGGGTCTGTCCCAGCCCAGGGGTGGCTCTTGCCTTAAGGGAGGGTTTTTGTTCCACTCCCACTGCCGATAAAAAACTTGTGCCCGTTCTCACCTAAACACAACAGTCCAAATGGGGAGCGATCAGTAGCACGTTTCCAGACTGCCCGAGTGAGTCTCCACCAACGCGGACTTCTGTAGGGTGGGGAAGCTGAACCGGTGGGAGGACCTCACCGCCAATCCAGAGAGACATGACCCTAAAAGGATGGTCTTGGACAAATGTTCATGGAGGTCACCAGACAGAAGCCACAGTCCCGGGATGGATGCTGACAGAGGGACTGCCTGGATGCATCCCGCCATGGAACCCCATTCAGGAAGACACATCCGTGCTTGGACTATACTTGGGCAATAAACATTCACATCAATGCACGGACACTGAGCGAGAGAGGACTTTGTCCCCTGCATGCCAAGGGCTGCTCTGGTGCACTAAGGACCATACTAGACTCAGCTGCAGCATGCTCACGGGTGAGCACGGTCAGCTGGGAAGAGTAACTGACCCGCTCCTCCAAAGTTCATTCCATCAATTCATCATCTCAGGCAAGAATAGGAAAAGGCCCTCCCCATCTATGGCCGAGCTGCCCCTGCAACCAAGTCTTTCCGAAAGTTTAGGCCAAACAAAGATTTTGGAATGGGCTGGGGTCTAAGGGTAAATGAGATACGACTAGTCCCTGTGAGATGACTACAGACCAGCGGGTGTTCAGAAAGATCAAGAGGCCAAGACCTGGGTCTTCGCTAGACAATTTCTTCTGATATTGCTTCCTGAGCAGGCGCTGCTGAGAGGTGTCCTGGAAAAGGGATGAGGTTAGGGACGGGAGAAGCAACACAGCGCTGAGCAGTTCCTAGACGTAACAGTTCCCAGCGGGGCTCATGGCGGAGAAAAGCAGGCTAGACGCTCCCCAAAGAACGGAGAGGGGCCCACAGAGAAGAGTTAAATAGATGTAAGGTCCACACCGCCTCATATCCAGCATCAGAGACATGGGGTCACCACTGATGGACGGGCAGATGCGGGGAGATGGTCCGGCTAACACTGGAGGCCTTGGGCTGTGCTTCCCATCCTGAGAAATTGCTGAGGCAAAGGATCAGCGTTGCGTGTCCCACAAGTGAGATCGAACAGCGTCTTGCACACACAGGCGAGGGAGATCTCGGTTTCACTGCAAGTGACGTTCCGACAAGCAGCGTGGGACTGGGGTCCGAACGCGTCCTGGTACCCGAGCATCCGGCAGCACCAGCTGCTCCTCTGGGCAATGACTGCTCGAGGCAGAGATGTCGGTCCTTCTGTGCTTCATGCTTGAAATCTCTCAGGGTACATGCTCCGCAGTCCTGTGGGTTTCTTATGCAGTACCGAGAGGCCAAGGTACGCGTGTCATGGATTATGCACGGGGGAAGCCAGACTTAGCCAGCCGCTCAGAGAGATCTCCGCAGCAGAGAAAGAGCAGAGCACGCTGCAAAGACACGTACGGGAAAGGGGATTTGCATGAACCAGAAGAGCCTCCGGGCAGGATAGAAAGGAATCCCTGATCTACTGCGCGTGAGGCATCATCACTCGAAAGAACAAGTCCAGATTAAAATATTTCCTCTGGCTTTAGCTCTTTTAGGAAGAAAAATAAACAGGGAAGAGGGAAAGGAACGGAAACAGCCGAGCAAGGTGGCGTGGAGGCAAGGCCCATGGCGAAGGCCATGTCTCAGGGCAGGCACTGAGGCACGCACCTCCCATCCGCCCGCAGAGCCACACGCAGCCCGGGCCGGGGGGAGCACACCTCTGCTGCTATCCAGCAGCCTCCTGCTCCCGTGAAACGTCTCCCGCTCTCCCAACTTCCCCGTGACGGCGCTCGCGCGTCGGAGCCCAGCCACAGCAGACCATCGGCCGAGGAACTGCCATTTCCCGGCACCAGCAGCAGTGCCCCAGCTGCGCCCTGGCCCGGAGGTTTCCTCGGCTTCTAACTTCTCCTGCCATTTGCAGGGCCTCGCCTCCCCGCCGGCTCTAACCAGCCAGCTTAGCCCACGCTGAAACGCCAACGCATGCCTTAACACGTCTTGCAGGCAGAGGACCTCACCCTGCTCAAACGCCAACTGCACTGCGGCGCGCGGATGTGCCGGTGCTCGCAAGCTCAAGCGCACGGCAGCGTCAGCTACCCAAGCCAAACCTACGGAGATCAACCAATGCTACAAGAGGTGGTGGGACAGGGGAACACCCACTGCGGTTATGCCGAGGTTGGACGTGGGACTGAGGGCAGGCGAGGAGATGCTCTGGGATGCCCCGGTGTGGCAGAGGAGACCAGGCGCTGGGAGAGGAAGGTCCACAAGTCGCGACCCACGTTCGGCTTCGTTTCCAATCTCTCAGCATCGATGATGCTCCAGGTTAAGAACAAGGCAGCCCACGCAGCACTGGTGCTACACACAGCCTGTCAAGGGCCAGTGGCTCCTGGAACAGGGATCTCGCCGCTGTCCCGTCTGCCAGTCCCATCTGGCACGCCCAGAGGATGGGAGTGTCCCATGGGAGGCACCCATTGATGTGGGCTCGGGGGTCCGGTGGAGGACACCCCCTGCCTCAAGCCGCGCGGCACCCGTGGCAGCACAGGGAGAGCCCACACCCGGCGAAGCTGTACAAAAGGCAACTGTCCTATTTAATGACCCCTCGCCCCCGTAACACAGACGCGAGCGCACCGCCGACGCGCGGCAAAGCAAAGTGCACGGTGAGCGGGACTCGACCCCCGCCCCGGAGGAGGCGGTGGGGCTCGGGGTGCCCGGCGTGGCTTGGGGACCAGCCAGGCACCCGGCCAGCAGCAAGGACAGAGAGCGCGCCGGGCTCGGTCCAGTTGGCACCAGTGTCAGGTCCAGTTTGCAGGGAGGTACGGCTCTCGTTCGGCTCCGTGTGGCGCAGGGAGGGCAGGGGCAGGTCAAGCGTACCAGGACGGAGGCCGGAGGA
The DNA here is from genome assembly GCF_030936135.1 of Gavia stellata. NCBI lineage: Eukaryota > Metazoa > Chordata > Aves > Gaviiformes > Gaviidae > Gavia > Gavia stellata. Next base: position 132,093,235 of record NC_082594.1, read on the forward strand.
GGTGGGTGTGGGGGGGCCTGGGGACAGGTCCTGGAGAACGCCACCATGGCAGGTTTGGAGCCTCCCTGCCGGAACCGCGGTTTAACCAAAGCAGGGGAAGGGAATAGAGAAGGGGCTGGAGGTTGAGCGGCCCGGGCGAGGGCCCTCAGGTCTATCTAGCTATTCCCATTTGCAAGATATCCGGTGGCGGGGGGGTGCGGGATCTGCCAAGCACCCCAAAACGGGAGTGAGCCTGGGTGACGGACGTTTACCAGCAGCTCCACGTCCCTGACAGTCTCTCCCAGGCGCGGCTCAGGCACCCCCGTGCCAGGAAGGGGGTCCGAGGAAGCGGGGCCTCCCCTCATTATCTGATCGAAGCGTCGCTGGGGGGGTCGCGATCGGACTCCTCGCTCTCCTCGTTCGGGGCAGACTCACTGTTGGAGGCCGAGGTGAAGGCAGGAGACTTTCTGCGGAGAAGAGTCAAGGGCAGCGGTCACAGCACCGCCCAGGGGGAGGGAAAGGACCCCGGTTGGTGTGGGCAGGGGGGACCGGAGCAAGGAGGAGAGAAGCTGAAGTGCCCCTCTCGCTCCCCCGGGGCACGCGTGGGTCGACAGGAATCCTGGGGTGCTGGGCAGGGTGTCCCCAGCCGAGACGTCCAGAGCATGAAGCAGGGCTGGGGGAGATGCCGGAGGAGCCTGCCCAGAGCAGGACCCTGCCAAGGCACGTGAGGCTAGGGGCCGGTGACAGCCCACCACAGAGGCCCCCAGCCTGGAGCCACCCTGGCTCCACACGCCTGCGGGGACCTATATGATGTCCCCGCACAACGGCGGCTCCTCTCTCCATCGAGGGTGTCCGGCTTCACCTGTCAAAACTGACTCCTGTGCGCAGCCCACCTTCTGCAGAGCTGGCACCACGACCTGCGTGGAGGTTGGTCACCGGGAGCCCAACAGCCTCCGGGAACTGCCCTCTCTCCATGCCACACCAGGGCAGGGCAGGAGTACTACCCCGTGCTTCAGCTCCCGCTCACCACCACCACAGCTCCGGTCCTTGCGCCCAGAGCGCGGGTATCCCGGCCCTCCCCGCTGAAGCTCACCTGTCCCCAGACTGGGTGATGAGCCGCCGGCAAGTCTCCATCTGCACATCCAAGCCTCGCTTCATGCTGCACATTTCCATGTACTCGTGCAGGTGCCGGTTCATGTCGTTCTTGGCCGTGGCCAGCTCCAGCTGCACGAGGGGAAGGGTGCAGAGATGAGCCCGGGGCAGGGCAGGGGGCACGGCCAGACCCGAGGCTGCCACCCCCCATTACCAACTGCCTGCTCCAGCACGGTGTCTCCCTCCCCCGGGGACCCACTCCCCCATTTCACCCCCTTCTGTGCCATGTCCTCCTCAATTCCTCCTCCTACCTCGATTTGGTCGATGGTTTCCTGGTACTCCTTCTCACGGCTCTTGAACAGCGACTCCGTGTCCTTGATCACTTTCTCCAGGCTGTCGTCCTGCTGTTGGGGAGAGCAGACGGCATGTTTAGAGCCAGGGAGGCAAGAACCGAAGGCAAGAGAGAGATAAATCAGAGAAAGAACTGGCAGCACCGGGAAAAGAGGAAGAAACGTAAGCGGTGTAGTATAAATAAGGCACGAGTCAGTCCTGCCGACACGGGGTAGAGAGCCGCAGGACTTGCCACCCTGGGCAGCGAGCATGTCAGCCCAGAACAAGCCCAGCAACGCACAGAAGCTTTGGAGAGAACAGACCATCCCTGAGCACGACGCATCCCCGAGGGACTGCGGAGGGCTGAAGATGCAGGATGGCGAGGGCTTTGGCCAGACATGGAGGCCTCTGTTAGGGCAGCGTCGCTGCACGGTGGGGCGGTGGGCTAGAGAGCCCAAGCCAGGGGCCACCAGAGAGCAGCCCAGCTGGAGGAGGTGGTCTCTTCTGGGAGGGCTGTGGCTCTCCCCACGCGCGTGAGCCATGCCCTCGGCACATCTTTCAGGCTACGGGTCCCCGGTTTGCCTAACAAGGAGACCTTCACCAGGATGCGGTAATGTATTCCCATAGAGAAGATGGGGTGTAGAGGGGGAGCATCTGTACAGGCCTGCAAGGGACGGAGGGACTGAAGTCTGGTCTTTGAGGGAGCATCTTCCCAAACTCAGGCAGGACCGAGTGTCCCAACCCAGGGCTGGATCCCCGAGGGGACCTGACACCACCGTTACCTCCCCCTGCACCTCTGCGGCTGCGATGGCGTATCCGGAGAAGTCCTCCCAGAGGAGCAGCGTTTCTTCTGTCTCCTCCCACGTGAGGCTGTCACAGTCGTCCTCAAAGTCGTACTCCCTCCTGGGGGCAAGGGAACAGCACGTCAGCACCCAGCAGGAAAACCCCAGCAGGCAGGGCAGGCAGGGCGCCGCGTCGTGCCGAAAGCCTTGTCCCCGCTCACAGGCAGGCGGTCCGGCCAGGGTGAGCTCAGGTGTGCCCAAACCCAGCAGCTGATGGGGAAGGGGCTGGCTTTATGGTCAGGAGCCCCGGCAAATTCAGGCAGGGACTCCCGAAAGGCAGGAAGCGGGGCTGGAGGAGGGGAGCCGGACCAGCTCTCACCCACGGCACGGGTGGGCTCAGGTCTCCCGGGGGGGTCAGTCCCACCGCGCCGCAGAGCACAGGGTGTAGTACCCCGCAGCAGCACCTCCCATCTCGCCCTCCCCCGGGAAGGGGAGCCGCAGCCCGGCCCTGCCCGCCCCATCCCGGGCGCCGGCGGGGATCCCGGTGCCGGAGCCTCGTTCGACGCCGGCGGCAGAGGTGCGGAGCAGCCGCACTCACAGCTGGTTCAGCATCCTCTGCATTTCCTCATTGATACTCATGGCCGTGGTCTCATCCTCCTCTTCCTCTTCAGGTTTTCGGGAGGCATCGCTCTCCGACAGGGAGGTGTCTTCGTCGCTGACCTGCTTGCGCTCCCGCTTCCGCCCCACCGAGGCTGGGACCTTAACGGGAGACAAGTGCAGAGACTACAGAAACGAGGCCGGGTCCGAGGTCAGGAGCAGGCAGTTGGGAGGAGATGGAGGGGGAAGGAATGGCGGAGGGACAGAAAGGCAGGGAAAGAGAGAGAGAGAAAGAGAGAAAGAAAGGAAGGAAGGAAGAAAAGCAAGAGAGAAAGAGAGAGACGGGCTCATTATGATCAGGTTAAAGATGGTGCAATGGATAAAACATGGTTTTAGCATTTTCTAAAATTAAAACTAAGCAACTAAAGATGGAGTCTATGAATCTGATGAGAAAAAACAATGTGATTTTACTGCAGAAAAACTCAAATTGCCCACCACCCCGGTCCGGAGACAGGGAAACACAGCGACAGAAACAGGAAAAAAGAGACAGAGTCTGAAAAAGGTGAAATATGTCAACATTTACAGTCCGACCTTATTTATAGAAAGTTTAAAATTTGTACACTTTCCCAACTGAATGGAACTAACCAGTTGCTTCTGTAGGGACAAAGAGAGCGAGACAGAAAGGCAGCGACATCCAGAAAGAGAAAAGAGACAGGGACAGAGAAGAGAGACAGAGAGAAGATGACGGAGAGGGGAAGGGGAAGGAGAGAGATGGAGTTAGAGACAGACACTCAAGCCACTCGTCTCCCTCCTGCAGCTGCTCCCCTACCACTGCGGGGTCCCCGGGCCCAACACAACAGGTCAGCGAGAGGTTGAGGGAACTCTCGATGCCCAAAGCAACATCTGGAGCTTTCCACCTCCTCTCCGCGCCCTTCCGCCTGGTCCTCCCGAGAGAGACAGAGAGCAAGGGACCGCAAGGAGCGAGGGTGAGGGTGACCAAGCGTCTCCCCTAGCAGGGGGCTGGTGGTGTCTCTTCTACCTCCTTCGGGAACTCTCCTCCCCAGAGCCGGCGGCGGAGCCTGCAGCAGCAGCAGGCGCTTCTCACCTGAAACATCTTGATCATGTCCTCGCAGTTCCGCTGCTGCGCCACGTCGCACAGCTTGGCGGTGATGTCGATGCGCCGGCAGATGTCCATGTCCACCTTCATGGCCTTCTCCTGGATCTTGGTGTCCAGCTCCGTGATGTTCTGAACCCACAGCACCGCAGGAAGGGGACAAAGGAGGAAGATTAGGCAAGGCAAACGGCAATCAGAGCCCCCACGTTCCCCCCTGCGCTGCAGGACTGCATCCGCATCCCCACTTTGCTCTCTGCACCCCGGACCAACCCTGCCAGACCACCTCTGTGCTGGATGTGCCCCACCAAGGAACTGCTTTTCTCCGCAGCCCCGCTGCTCGGGTAGGACACTGCTGCCGGGTCGGAGAGGGTTAGGGACTCACATTGCTCATCAGTCCCTTGAAGACAACAAGCTCTGCCTTGAGCTGCTCCACCTTCATGGCCAGCTCCTCCTGGCAGGCTTCAGCCTCCTGGGCTTCCTGCCCCGGGCAGAGGGAGACGTGCAAATCAGCGTCAGCGCGGGGCAGCTCGGGGCGCAGGGGAAGGGGGGGACAGCGATGCTCACCTCCTGCAGCTCGGTCACCCGGTCCTGAAGCTGGACACGCACCGTGTACTCTTCTTCCCATCTAGGGAGACAAACGCGCTGGTCAGATCCCACCGGCCTCGCCTCGCCGGCTGCCGGAGAGGAGGGAGCGGCAGCTGCTCACCCCAAAGCTATCCAAGAGGGGGTGGTGACGGCACTGGGGCGGGAAGGAGAACGTGTCCAGGAATGCATCGCCGCTTGTTTCCAGACCACGGCAGCTGCCAAACGCCCATCAGCCCCCCTGGCCACGAACCCTGCCCCACCACGCTCTCCGCTGTTCCCGCCGTGGGCTGGCCAACAGCTGCCTGCTCCGTGACGGGGGAGCTGGGGACACCAACCGCGGGCTCCGCGGGCAGCTGCGCTGCACGCCCTGCCACGCTGGGGCTGACCCACGGCCCGACGCAGCCCACCAGCCTCCCCGTCCGCCCCCGAGCCCCTCGGCCTTGGGTCACATTAGCTTCAGCTCCAACACTCAGTAACGGGCTTGCAGACATTGCAGAGTTGCCCCATCTGCATCATACCTGCGACCGCATCTGCGCGTCTGCAGTGCTGCAGCTCAGCCCGTCCGGAAGCACGAAACCCAACCTAACACCAAACCACGTTACAGCGCGAGTGAAGCACGAAACCCAACCTAACACCAAACCACGTTAGAGCGTGAGTGGCCGCGACACGCGTCAACGTGAAGGGCTGCTCTTCTGCCTGTACCGATGCAGAGGGCTGCCCTGCGCCGGGCCGCGCTACCGGGGCAGAGGCACAAGTCTCTGTGGCTGTACTGCTGCATAACAGGTCGGATTAAAGAACGTTGTTTCATCCGACAAGGAAGCAGGATGGAGTGTCCTGATTTACGCCAGGTGGGCACTGTATTAGGCTCTGCAGCTTTGCAAAAGGCTGAGCTGCAAGGTGCCCGGCCTTGTTACACAAAGACACGTCGCCTAGCAATTATAATATTATATTTCACTGCATGAGATCATCATCTTGGGCCACGCTGCGGCGTTGGCCCAGTCCGCGGTCTGTTGGGAGGCCACCAGGCTGTACTGCTCTTTGCTAAATGGCTGCCCCATAGAGCAGACAGGTTGGCACGCGTTGCGGCACGGGGCAGGGCTGCTGCATTCTTACTCGGCTCCTGGCTCTTCTGGGAGAGCCAGGTTTCTCCGAGAAGGCGGTATTTCTCTGGGAAAGCAACCAGAGCTGGGCCCTGCCTGGTGCTGTGACCTCCAGTTTCCATTTAATGCCCGCAAGCACTGCGACCCTGCACAAGGACGTGAGAAACCTCTCCTCTCACTTACTCACACCAAGCCTGAAAAACAAATCCTAAGGTCTAGGAGACCAAAGAGCACATGAAAAGCCCTCACGCTTGTTATCTCGGGGTGTCAGGACAATCTGACGACATGGGAGAGCCCTGGCTCGTGAATTTCTGAGCTCTTAAGGCTGGCAGCGCTGCTCCTTACTCAAACAAGGAGAAAGCGTGCAGTCCTCGTGCTGGTGTTGGCTCCATCCCGCAGCTACAGACGGGGAGTCGAAGGGCGTTCCTATCCCTTTGGGGGAAGGGGGAGATGAAGAGAGAGGGAAGGAATAAGTTAAAAGGTAGAATTACCCTTATATGGGAACTGTTCAAACAAGGCCTCCCTCCCCGGGGAGAAAAACGCCTTCCACCATAAGAAAAAATTTTCAGCATCTTTCTCGGCATGGCGCTTCCTCTCTTTTTCGGTCTCCTCCTCCCTCCGGATCTCTATGTAGCCCGGACTCAGTCAGGAAGTAAAGCATAGCTGCAAATCCTCGGAAGAATTCATTTCACGCCAATGCTACGGAAGATGAGGACAGATCAGAATAACGCCGGTTTAATTCGCCCCGCGAGCGACGAATCTGCACGCCCATCCGTTACGAACCTCTCTCCCGCTCGCCTCCTGCCTGGCTCCCTCTTCCCCGCTCCCTCCTGCAATGCACCACTCCTAATAATAACCTGCCTGCAGCACCGCACCCGCAGCCCAGCGCGGCCGGCGGCCGCTGCCAGCTGGCTGCCAGCAAGGCTGCCCCGCACAACCCCACGGCCGCCGGCGCACGCCAAGGGGAGACGCGCGTCCCTCCCGCACAGCCGCGAGGCAGCAACCTGCCCAGAGGCTGAAACGCAGGAGAAGGCAGGGAGCGAGGGCAGGAGGGTCCCAGCAGCAGGCAGACCCGGCCACCTCCTTGCCGGCTACAGGGCAGCCCTCCCAAAGCTGGGGATGTGTCCCTACGCCCCCCCCCGCCCAGCTGTGTCCCCACAAGAAGCTCATTTAGCAAAATCAACAACCCTCCACATCTTTAAAAATCCTGCTGGCTCCAAAAGGCGCTGGGGTGCCTTGTCCGACGCTGCACGGTTAGCGCGCGCCGGTGCCGCGGGGCAGCCTTCGGGCTGCTCGGGGCTTGAAGCTGCACGTCGCCGCGTTTCACCCCAAAGGGCGAGCGCCCTGCAACCTGGCGCACCTCCTTGGAGGGCAATTCCAACACCGACAGACCTTCTTGCAGCCTTTCAACGTGTAAAGGAGGCTTGTAAGAAAGGCTTGTACGGAAGACGGAGACTTTTTGCCAGGGTCTGTAGTGACAGGGCAAAGGGCGATGGTTTTAAACTGAAAGAGGGTAGGTTTCGATTGGAGAGAAGGAAGAATTTTTTTATGACGAGGGTGGTGAGACACGGGAGCGGCTTGCCCAGAGAAGTTGTGGATGCCCCATCACGGGAAGCGTTCAAGGTCAGGGCTTTGAGCAGCGAAACCCCATGGCAGAGGGTTGGCCGAGACGATCCTTAGAGGTCCCTTCCAGCCCAAACCATTCTGCGACTCTAACACACCGTGCCGTAATACTACTGGCCCCACACCTCCAGCGTGTCCTTGCAGCATCCAAGATAAAAACTACTGGGAATACGGACGTAGCAGACAGCACAAACCTGATGAGACTCGCGGATCCCCAGCGCTCGGTGGGTCTGTGTGATACTCGCAGGCACCCTTTGCCCCTCTCCAGGCCACCTAGCCTCAGCCTGCTCCTCCTGCGACCGCATCTCTTCTCGTCCCTCCCTATTGCCCCCGCACCCCTCCTAGATCCCAAACTTGAAATCCAGAGGGAAGCTCCTCCTGCCGCACCACTCCCCGAGTGCCATGGGGTGCACGGTGGCAACGCTGCCCTGAAGAAAGCGCGAGCTCAAGCACCCAAGCGGTGGGTCAGAGAACCGGGTAGTCCTGCGTCAACACGGTCTCTTCCCTCTGCCCCCAGGCAGGTGGCCAAGGGATGACACCGGCCGCACCGTCCCCAACCGCACCGTCCCCACGGCAGATGAGAGCCCGCCATGGCAGGGAGGCCTCTGCTCCCGGGGGACGTCGGTGTCAGCATGGGGAAGGGCGTGGAAACGGGATCCTCCTGTCCCATTTGCTTCGGGGGACCTGGCTGCACCCATCAGAAAGTTCCCGGTGCTGGAAGGAAGGAGCATGAGGGTGGGGTCTGCTTTCCCCCAGCTCCTGGTAACACAGTCCAAAAATAGATCCCACCACCGACATTGGCCCGCAGCGGCTCGTGGTGCCCCCCTGCCTGCCCCCAGCGTCCCCGCTCCCTCCGTCAGCCCCCCCGCAGCCTTCCCCAAAGCCCGCTTGCCAGGGCGGGACAACCCCGAGCAGCTCTCCTTTCTCCCAAAGTTTCAGCAGCACCGACAAACCCAACCCGGCCCCCTCTGGCTGACCCGCTTTGAGCAGGTGAGGCTCGAGCCCTCCGAGACGAAAAGGTGGCTCCAGCTCCACGCTATCTGAAAACCCGGGGAAGGAGCCCGATCCCTGGGGATCAACCACAAAAGGCCTTAGGTACCCGCCGCCATCGGTGGGCAAGACGAGATGCCGGCTCCTCCTTTCCACGTGCCTCGCTCGGTGCCTTCGGAGCATCCGACAGGCAAGTCTGCTCAGCCGAAGCCTTATAAAGCCAAAAAACACGAGGTGTCATCTTGGATCCCCGGCCTCGATCTTGGCACCAGCGCCCACGGCTGCGAAGCACGGGTCAGCGGCACGGCTCCCGTGGGTAGAGCGCGCCGTTTCGCTCCTTTGGGTACGTAACCGGTTACTTTCCAATGGCTTCTAAAGCATCATAAAGTGACTTTTCTTCTGAAAAAAATGAGTCGCTCGGGTGGCGTCAGTCGCCAGTGACGGTCTCGCCCGGCCCCGCACCCTGACCCAGCGACGCCAGCCCGCTGCCTGATCTCATCCTACGTGCGGATCTGGGAGCAGCCTCGGGAACCGGCTTGAAACAAAAGCGCCGCCGGCGCGATGCGAGAGCGGCGGCCGCCCCGCACGGGAAAGAGGAACCGGCCAAGAGATTAGCTCTGCATTCTGCTTCGCCCTTCTCCGAGGCACGTGCCAAGCTGCTGCTATTTTGGGTCGGGAGGAAAGCCCCGGAGGAGTGGGGTGCTCCCGCACGGCTCGCTGCTGCTGAGGCGCCGGCTGGGAGAGCACCGGGGAGGGAAAAGGGCCCGGGGGAGCCAGCCGCCCGGCCGAGGGGCTTCTCGGCAGCTCTCCAGCGAGCCCTCTCCTCCTCCTCCCAGCAGCCTTTTCCAACCCAAACCCGCTCACTGCTGCACGTTCACCTTCCTCACCTACTTTCCGGCTGCTCCTCCTTCCCGAGCGCTCCCCTCCCCTTTAAATCGCCAGCTCCCGGAGTCACGTTATTTCTTCCCCGCTTGGAAAGGCATTTGTAAGTCCCTCGCGCCGGCTTGATGAGACGGAAAGAGGCTCCGCGAGCATCCCGAGAGGGTTCAAACGCCGGGAGGCAAGCGAGGAGGCCCAGGCGTAGCCGGACGCTTCCAGGGGCGCAGGTTTTTGCCTTACAACCTCGCCCCAGGCCGCCTGCAGCCCCTGCTCCCGGGGAGCCAGGCCAGCGCTGCCTCTCCCCCCCGCGCCCGCCCGGCTGAGCCCCGCAGCCTCCCCGGCGACGGCTTCGGTCCCTCGGGGGCCGCGGCTCGGGCCCCCGCCGCCCCGTCTCACCTGCGCTTGTACTCGTCGCGCTCCCTCTTCACCTTGGCCAGCACGTTGTAGAGGGCCCGGATCTCCGGGGTGATGGTGTCGATCTGCACGCCCACCCCGTCGGGGTGGACCCAGGAGACCCCCGGTCCCTGCACCAGGGTGGTCTCGGGCCCCGGGCCCAGCCGCCGGGCTTGCGAGAAGGACCAGATGGTGCCGGGCATGAAGCGGGAGGCGGCCGGGAAGGGAGGGGGGGGCGCGCCGGGCCGGCAGACGGGGGAGCCCAGCGCCCGGGCCGGCCCCAGCCCCAGCCCCAGCCCGAGCCCCGGCCCCGGCCCCGGCCCCGGCCCCGGCCCCAGGCTGCGGATGGGCCCGACGAAGCCGGTCTGCACCGCCTGGTCGCGGCGCGGGGGCCCGCGGCCGCGGCCCCCCCCCTCCTCCAGCGCCTGCTGCAGCTGCTTCTCCAGCTGCCGGTTGCGCCGCTCCAGCTCGTGGACCTTGGCCAGGAAGCAGCGGAACCGCAGGTTCAGCGTCTTCAGGACGCTGATGTTGGAGCCCAGGTCGTTGCGGAGGGCCATGGCGGCGGGCGGCGCGGGGAAGGGGCCGGCGGGCGGCGGGGCGGCCAGCTCCCCCCCCCGGGGCTCGGCGGGGCGCGGGGCGGGCGGCGGCTCGGGGCCCGGCGGGCCCTGCTGCTCCGGCGGCAGGAGGAAGAGGTTGGGGCCGAAGAGCGGGTTCATGGCGGCGGCGGCGGGACGGGACGGGACGGGACGGGGGGAGCCGCGGCCGCCGGCGCCAATCAGGGGCGGGAGGGGGGCTGCGCCCGGCCGGCCCCGGCCCCGGCGGCGGGGGCGCGGCTTCCGCTGCGGCGGGGATGCGGCGGCGGCGGCCGGGGAGCGGCTCCCCCGCCCGGCCCCGCCGGCCGGCCCCGGGCGGAGCGAGCGGAGGAGGGGAGAAGGCGGAAACCTCCCTTTGCCCCCCCGCCCCGGGGGGGGGCGCTCCCCCGCGCTCCGCTGCGGCGGCGTCCGGGGCTCCCCGGGGCACAGGGGAGCGGTCGGCGCGGCCGGGTCCAGCGGGACCCCGGCGGCGGCGGCGGGGAGGGCCCCCCCGGCCCGTTATCCTCGCCCGAGGGCCCCCTCCGACGGCAGCCCTGCCCCTGCTCCATCAGCAGCCCGCCCACGGAGAGCTGCCGCCGGAGAATGGCGAGCCCGGGGGCACGGGAGGTCGCCTGGAGGCAGCCGGCCTCTCCCGTCTCGCCTGGCTTGTGCCCGGCTCTCCCCCTCCTTCCTCACAAAGCCGCCTCGGGTCTTGGCTCCTACCCCCCCTATTTCAGCCTTCTTCAACAGAATCACACATGGAATCGCTACAGTTGGAAAAGACCCTTAAGATCATCGAGTCCAACCACCAACCCAACCCCACCGTGGCCACTAAACCATGTCCCACAGTGCCACGTACACACATTCCTTGAACACCTCCAGGGATGGTGACTCCACCACCTCCCTGGGCAGCCTCTGCCAGTGCTTCACCACTCTCTCAGGAAAGACATTTTTCCTAATATCCAGCCTGAACCTCCTCTGGCGCAACTTGAGGCCATTTCCTCTCGTCCTGTCACTCGTCACTTGGGAGAAGAGACCAACACCCACCTCACCACAACCCCCTTTCAGGCAGTTGTAGAGAGCGATGAGGTCTCCCCTCAGCCTCCTCTTCTCCAGACTGAACAACCCCAGCTCCCTCAGCCGCTCCTCATCACACTTGTGCTCCAGACCCCTCACCAGCTCCGTCGCCCTTCTCTGGACACGCTCCAGCACCTCCATGTCCTTCTTGGAGTGAGGGGCCCAAAACTGAACGCAGCATTCGAGGTGCGGCCGCACCAGCTCACGCCCAGGCAAGCGGGGTCAGGCAGTGGGGTGATGGGCTCCAGCGGGGAGCACAGGCAAGAGCAACGCCGGAAAGCACAGAGCAAGTGCTTTCCTCGGCTCTGCTCATCCCGTTTCGGTCCTGCTGGGGAAACCCGGCAAGCGGAGCTGATTAACGAAATGCCAGGGGAGGAAGGCATCGCCATCCATCAGGAAAAGCTTTTTCACGGGGAGGCCAGCGCAGCACTGGAGCAGGCGGTGGGATCTCCAGCCTTGGTGGTTCTCAGGGCTCAGCTACGCAAAGCCACAGCAGTGGGACCTAGTGCCGGGATGGTCCCGCTTACAGCACGGGGCTGGGCTACAGCCCTCCAGCGCCTCTTCCCACCAACGTTCCTGCTGTCTCCTGGAAAGGACAGGGCAGTGTGGAGTCTCCCTTTTTTTCCCTAGCTTCCCTTGCTCAGGATACTTGCTGGGATCAAGGATTCCTGACACAGAAGATGACTGGGACAAAGGGCCAACCTCTTCTAGTTACTCCTGAGGAAGCCCAGACAGAACCCTGCTACCCAGGGGACCGCAACGCTCCTCCGCCTCACCCCAGCACAACACCTCCTCCTCCTGTAGCCAACATAAAAATAGACACCTGCTCGCAGACGTGCTGATGTTTGTCTTACTCCGCAGATTTGAAGGCTGAGAAAGCAGCGTGGCATTTTCTGACCCCACGCAAAACACACGGTGCAAATTTCCGTAGCTCAAGTCAGGTACTTGTGTGGGACTGTGTCTCTAGCTGCTGACAGCACGATAAAAAAAGAGACTGAGCCTCTGCCATCACCCTTTGTAGGCAAATCAAGGTAGATTCCCCAGGTGGAGAGCTCGGGGGAGCAAAACCTCCTGACGTGAGCTTGGTCGTTCGTGGATTCAGCCCCTACGAAAGCGTATAAATCTATGGGGTGATGTGGGACAGAGCGCATGCTCGAGGATCTGAATTTCATACCCACGTCCCCGAAATGCGCAGTGCAGGATTTCAGTCCCTTCCTCTGGATACAGCCCGACAGGAGACAACGCGACCGCAGGCTGCCTACCCGGCGCGGAACGGACATGACAGCGTATGACATCGCCGGAATCGGTGACTGACCTGCATCGCTACCGGAGACTCTCCTCTTTCCGTTATGCACTGTTGTCCCCAGAAGTCTTCGGTCTCCTGCCTCCGCCACGCCAAGGATGCCGCGGCGCAGCACCCTACCTCTCCCTCCCAGTGTGCAGAGGTGAGCTGGCAGCACTCCCGAGCCTGGCAGGCAGGAGCTGCCAGCTGGCCGTCTTAATCGTACCCTGATAAGGCTTCTCTGATAGACTCCTTCCGCTCCGTTTGGGGAGAAGGGTTTGAAGAATCCCCACCGCATTCAAGATCTTACGAGGTGCGTGGTATTTCTCCCACTGCGCTGGCAGTCGTTAACACAGAACCTCACCTCTTCCGTGCACCGGGTTTGTTCTGCACGCTTCTGGCCTCGTTTAGCCTAAAATAACGTTACGCTATGTGGCAAGTCTATTACAGAACTGCTTACCCATTTGTTTCTTTCTCCACGTTGTTAGATGCCACCCCAGTACCATTTGTGCACAGCACAGTGGAACAGGTATCGTGACACATCATTACACCAATTTCTCTCAACCAGCTTTTAATTTATGACGGCGTTTTTACTCCTCGGATCTGCTTTCAACCCTTGCTTTGCCTCAGTTCTTGCTTTGCGCTGCCTGAGCTCTCGCAAGCCACATTATCAGCAGCTTTCAGGTATTCAAATGCATTAAAGGAAAGTACCGAAAGCTGCTCCGGTAGTCTCATTTTCCAAAAATCTCAGCTTTCAGGTAACAGAAGATTCCCGGAGTAAGAAGGCGGCCGCAAACACAAGTCTAGTGTGACCAGCAGCCTCGTACCAGAACGCAGAGATGAGCCACCGACCTTCATCCCCAGTACTGCCTCCGATGGAATTCTTTCACGTCACGCTCAACATTCTCTCCCTGAGCAGCGATAACTGCAACGGCTGAAATGAAGAGCAGAAGGGGAGCGAACCACCAAGGACAGCTGAAAGTTTCCTCTGTCTCTCCCCGCCTGTAACGAAAGGTTTGTAGGCAAGCAAAGCGAGTGGAACGATGCTTGGTAAGAGAGAGTTTTAGTGACGTGGTTAAAGCAGCATCTATTCCCACCTTCCAAGAGGGGACTGACATACTTTGGAGATCCACTAGAAACCGACCAGTTGCCTTGGGATCCCAACCAAGAACTTCCTATCCCTGCCGCTGGGGTTATCGAGATCGACCGGTTATCAAGCCGAGACTAGGTGCTAGCGTACGAACCTCAACAGGCGGCAGCAGCGAAGCGGGACGGGTTGGCATCGCTCCCGAAAGGACAGGCTCACGGATCTTCCAGAGGTAAAAGCACTTCTAGATAACAGTCACCCTAGAGCTGGAAGATCACTACATGGCTCCAGTTTTGAGATTTCTCCTGAAATCCTGTATTTCGTCGCTCCTGGGGAAATCTGCTAGGACTGGAAAAGAAGTAAGGCTGGAGGAGCCGAGGCAGGGCTCAGCCTACCTGGAAGCTGCTGTTGCCACAAGCGACAAAAGCCTTGTGCGGTGAGAGCCCGGCTGAGGGAAACGAGGTGCCAGGCAGAGCCCAGGACTCGCCTTGGGAGCACTTAGGGGCGGGTGCAGCAACGGGACCACCTCCCGGGGACGCAAGAGCCGCTAAGCTGGGTCAGACCGATGGTCCGTCTAAAGCCCGGGAACCAGTTTCCAGCACGGGACGAGGACAGAGGGGTCCGAAACCAGGGCAAGCGAGCAGCGACCCCTCCTCACAACGCCCTCCCAGTCTCTAGCAGTTCACGGCTCCTGGGTCTTCTGAGCCAGCTGTGTTTACCCGCCCTTACAAAAACCATTTTTCCCTTGTGCATACAGTTGGGTTTTCAACCTGTCCAAGCTCCTGGCATCCACCGTGCCCCGCAGAAAGGAGTTTCACGGCTACCTCCACCTTTGGTGGGTCCTAGGAGGGGTTTTTTTTTGTGTGTTTATTGGAAAACAGCAAGCAGTTGTTCCCTGTCCATCTCTTCCGTGTCACTCATGCATCGTTCCCCCGGTCTCTTTTCCGAGCTTAAAGAGGCCTTGACTCTAGCCGTTCCTCTCACAGAAACCATTCCGTAACTTCGGCTATACTTGCCCTCAAATTTCCCAGTTTTTCAATCCTTATTCAGATGGAGGACACGAGAAGCGCAGTATCGAAGAAGTGCCTGCGCTGTCATTTTATACAGGGGGATGATAATAGTCTCCATTTTGCTGTCTAATAATTCCTTTCCTTATAGCACCTAGCATCTGTTTTGTTTTTCTGAAAGACCCTGGAAAACTTCTCTCAGGTCTTGTCTATCAGGCAACCCAGAGATCTTCCCCACACAAGCCTGGAGTGAGACAGATGCCTTCAGAGGCTCCTCCCATTCCCAATTCACTGGGAAGCATGGGGAAAAAGTAATTTTCAAGTATAGGGACATTTGGTTCACAGCTATTCAACACAAAAAGACCCAAGGCAACCACCCCCAAACCAGAGTTACAATAAATTAAACACACAAATACATAAGCCCTAAAAAGCAGAAGATAAGAGAGGCTGTAACGAAGGCCAGGACTGCTGAGACACGGACCGATCCAACCATTACAGGAACCACTTGAGCGCAACCTCGAGGAGCTTCCGCCAGAAACTTCACAGCTGATAAGAAAGCAAAATTATTGTGGGCTTTACGGGAAAGATCAAATTTATTACGGGATGTTTAAGGGGAATTGTGGGACTGTGTAAAGTTTAGCATGCAATGTTTTAAGGAAGATTATGGGAGCAAAACCTACTACGGGATGTTTACGGGCAGGATCGAAGGTGGGGAAAGGGAGGCATCAAGCATCAGGGAGAAGTGAGCCTGGGAAAACGGAGAGGAGGAATGAATAAAAGGGGCCGGTCACACGGAGACTGGCTGCTGGTCAGCGTGCTTGTCGGGCTGAGCCCTGCACCCGATTACCGCCATCTGTCCTGGCCTCCTATTAAAGTAATCCTAGCCATCTCCTCCGCGTGCACGCGCGTTTGCGATCTGCTAGCAAACTGCAAGCTGGGCTAGCCCCTAAGTAGGACAAGAGGTCCGAGAGCCACGTACCGGACAGACCACAGGCCTGAGGACCAGCTACCAGAGACCCATGAAAGCGCACGCACGCAATCCACCGGCACGCTCTAGGATTGACGGGCCAGGGGGCAAGAACAGGATCGGGCCATTTTTGCCATTCACGTTCTGCGAGCATGGTTTGCGTTTTCCTGGGCACCGACCACAGCGCTTTTCTCCGGTTTCTGCTAATCGGGCTGCGTCTGGTTGCATCTATAGTGTGTGTGCACGCGTCTGTAGGAGCTTTTGGAGCTTGCGCTCAGCCTCGCCGTTTGCTGAACCTGGTAACATGGGAAAACAGCAGCCTGACACATAGCAGAGCAGGACAGAAAGGATTCCCTAGATCCTACAGTCGGCTGCATTCAGCTGTCCTTAACACCAACCACTGGAATAGCACATCAAGTTCTCCCATGAACCCAAAGCTTGGCGAGGAAAACAAATCAAGGCAAAGCCTCACGTGAACTGAGCTAGCAAGACGATTACAGAAACAAGGGTTATGCCTCGGGTCTGCTACGCACCCAGCTCCGCGCCCACTGTGGTGGAACAGAAGCTGGAGAGCACGCTTGGTAGAAAGCTTATTAATGAATAATCTCTAGAAAAAGATTTATTGACTGGAGAGCAGAACCAAAGAGAATATCAACTCACGCAGACAAGGGAAAGGGACCTGGGCTGATGTTTAAACAGAAACAGCCCAGATCGCTGCTTGTTATGTCTCAAGGGGAAGCAGCTGCATCTGGGTGAACAAAAAGGCAGAAAGATCGTACAGCTCCAAGAGCAGCACCCACCCCTGCTGCAGTCTGGGAGGCCAAGAACCAAGGGACTGCTGGGGACCAGCACAAGGGCAAAACGGGGACAATCGCGGCAGCGAACAGGATTAGCAGACAGCAACAACAGGGAACGGGGGACCAGCACAGGACCACCGGCCTAGGAGCTCCAGCCCTGCCCTGACGAAGCGCTCTGCTGACAGGCACCACACTGTAAACCTCCATCCAGGCAGCTAGGATTTCAGCTCCCGCTGCTTCTTCGCAAATATCCGTGTTGCAGAGCGCAAGAACAGACACCAGAAATGCCAGAGCATCAGATGGGAGCGGAAGGGGTTTCTGTTGTGGAGGAGTAAGGGGACACGGCAGAATTCTGTATTCCGCTTTCAAGGGAAAAGGACAAGACTTCAGCAAGAGTACAAAAACTTTTAATGGGTCAGCGCATCAGTCCTTGATGCAGAGGGAAAGGAGCAAACGGGGCGACAGCTGTCCCAGGCGCTCAGCGCTGCAGAGATTATCTGCGCAGAGCAGGAAAGACGAGGTGGCACACGCATAGCTGCAGCAGCCCCTGGCCTTTGCTCTCCAAGGAGGGGGCCAACACCTGGAAAAGCAGTTCCTCTCACTGTCCCTTCGGTTTCACTCTATGCTTCTTCCCAGTAGGGACTTGAGGACGCATCATTTTGGGAGAAGGCCGGCCAGCCTTCAAGGGTCTCCTCTGTGCCTGCAACGAATGTCTCTTCTTCAAAGCAGGCTGTGGTGGCTTCTGCTCTTTGTCAACTTCTGATCCCTCAAGCTTCTTCTTTTTTGGCTGAGGCTCCATGACGGTATCAGGGACAGCGGACGGAGTTGCTGCTTCCACAGCAGGTTCTTCATCTGAAACAACAGAGAAAGGTGCTGCAAGGAGAACCCGGCATGGCTTCTGCAGGGGAAGCAGCCTGTGAGAGCAGGCCCAGGCAGCTCAGCTGAGCTCCAGCGCTAGGTTACCTTTCTGTGCCTGGGGGATGGCATTAGAGAATTTCTTGAACTTGGCAATGAAGAAACCATCCATATTGTGCGTGTGGGGATAGAAACGCCGCGTAGACTTGAGGGAGGGGTGGAAGCGACGGTCCTTGAACCTGGAGGAAGAAGTGGGGCGAGAAGTGATAGAACGCCTCTGCTCAAGCCTGGCCACCAAGGAACAATCATCTGTGCGGCTTGTGACCTGGCACGCACCTGGTGAAGCCTTCCTTGCCAAAGTCCAGGCCTGTGGCCACCAAACGGACGTTGCGTTTCTTCAGGGCATAATCCACAACCCACTCGTTCTCTTCCACCTGCCAGAGACTAAGCATTAGGATCCAAAGCTCACCAGTCCCCCCCGAGTAGGAGATGACCACAGCAGAGCGTGGAAGGGACTTACCATGACGGAGCAAGTGCAGTAGACAATATAGCCCCCTGTCTCTGAGGCAGCATTAACTGAATCTATAGCACTAAGAATCAGCTCCTTCTGCAGGTGAGCACAGCGCAGGATGTCTTTCTCATCCTGAAAGAGAAAGATAGGTTAGGATGCCAGAGGCACAGGGAAGCACCCCAGGCCTCTATTGCGGATGGAGGGATGACAGAAGAGGAAAACGCGTGATACGGAACATTCTGGAGTCTTCTGCAGAAGTAACCTCAAAAAACCTAGCTCTGGTACAACATGCAGAATAGGAAAGAGAAGGAAAACAGCAGTGTCCCTATTGCAGGCATGTCTCAAGAACAAAGCTGCCCCCAAGTCCCTCCTCTCATGACTCATACTCGAGTCCCCATCTTGTATCCCCACTGGTCACGCACCTTGTTGGTTTTGACAGCAGGATCCTTGGAAATGACGCCTGTTCCGCTACAAGGAGCATCAAGCAATACACGGTCGAACCCTCCAAGCACCTACAGGCAGATGTACACTTGGAGTTACACTCACAGGTGGGGACTCAGAACCAGACCAAGACTAGAAGGGGAACCAGAAGACTAGGAAGGCAGGAAAGATCCCTCACTCCTCCCTGTCCACCTTCCCGTCTCCGTATCAAGTAACAAACACACTCCCCAGCAGCTCTGCTCATCCTCCTGTGACAAGTGGCTTTGGAGAACACAGCTTTACTAAAGGGACAGCACAGCAGCTCTGGGTAAGCATGGTAAGGACACCCCAAAACAGGCAGGAACATACCTTGGGGAACTGGCGTCCATCGCAGTTACTCACTATGGCATTGGTGACTCCCAGCCGATGCAAGTTCCCTACCACGCTACGTAGCCGCTCAGCATTGCTGTCGTTGGCCAAGATCGTACCTGTGTTCTTCATAAGCTGAGCTGCCGGAGGGCAAAATGCATCAGCAAGGGGCTGAAAACCTCCTGCGCTTTTGCCCGTAGGGACAGCCACCCCTGCTCCTTTCTTCGAGCTCAGTTCCCCTCTGTTCCCCCTTTCTGTATAGACCAGTGGAAACTCATCTCGCTTCACAGAGCAACCCTCCCACACCTCACCCAAGGCTCCAGGGCGGTACCTATGTAGCTGGTCTTGCCTCCTGGGGCACAGCACATATCCAGGATGCGTTCGTTCTCCTGCGGAGCCAGAGCCATGACAGGAAGGAGACTAGAGGCTCCTTGCAGCATGTAGTGCCCAGCCAGATACTCAGGGGTGGCACCTGGGCAGGTAAGACAGAACAAAAGAAGATGACACGTGAAAGAAAGGAAGCCAAGAGTGGGTCAGCTCAGCCCTGTGACAGGAAGGGTGATCTCACCGATGGGCACAGAGGAGTCATAAATAACAAGTCCCGTTTTCGACCACTTCCCCAAGGGGTCAAGATTCACGCCACGGTTGATTAGAGCCTGCAAGACAAGGAGATGGGACTGAGACGCTGCCCCGCGTGACAGGCAGCGCAGGAGACGACCGCAGGTTCCCTCTCACCTGCGCCAGGTCCCGTCGCCGCGTCTTGAGTGTGTTGGTGCGAATGGTCACAGGGCGAGGAACCTCATTGGCTTCCAGGAAGTTTATCAGCTAGATGAAAGAAGGGACAGAGAAGAGAGATAAAAACGAAGATCCAAAGAAACAGCCAAATCCTCATCAGTCAGCAAAGGTATGGGCAGGATCCTACCTCAGGGAGCGGGAAGATGTCCATGAACTTCATGAGCAAGAAGTCACTATAGGAATAGTAGGCAGCCATGTCCCGGCGCAACAATGCGAGGTACTCCTGTCGCGTGCGTCCTTCCTCCCGCTTCACCACAAAGTCCTGCAGCACCTCCATGTTACCCTTGATGCGCTGGTGAATGATGTGCAGGTCAGGCGGCTCAGCAGGTAGAAAGACCGTTAAGGAATCATAAACAGCCAAGAAACTTGCGCACAGGCTCTTTACAAGCACAACTGGTCATGCAGGAGTCCTGCATGACCAGAGCACCCGCACCAGAAAGGCCTTGCTGGAGTATGCTTTCATCAGAGCTCAGCAGAAGGGGGGATTCAAGGGATGGAACGAGGCAAAAAAGTTCCCAAGGCAGGGACTACAAGGTATTTAAAAGAATTGGATTAGTTACTTCAGATAAACAGAAAAAACTAGGAAAAGGACAACAACAACAAAGTCTGTTAATACTGAAAACACTACCTGTAGCAGAAAGGAAACTAGAAGTTCCCCAAGGGCAACTAAGGGGTTACAGAGGAGAATGAGAAGAGACAGGATTAAACTGTACTGGGGGTCAGGAAGTTAGACTCACCAAAGCCCAAGAGCAAGCACTTTGGATGCTGGAATTGCTGTCATCAGAGGCTTTAGGAACGGGTTAGACAAACACCTGCCAGGAAAATCAGGGTACAGAGGAACAAACTACACGATAAGATATCCACATGCATTTAGGACTAGAAAGGAAACTGGGGCAGGCTCCAAGCCGCATACAGGGTGTAACAGATTTCCTAACTGAGCTGTACAGAAGTGCAGCGTTGTGTACTATCTATTAGGGCAGCTCATCTAAAAATACCTTGTTGTGCACAAAACGCTCTTGATAAACAATAGTCATGGTAAAGCCCAAATGAAGCTCTTTGGTTGTATCCAGGCCCTGTGCTGCTGCATGCACATGGGTTGTGGATGTCACAGATAAAAAGGATATCCTCTTTCTCAATCTGTTCATTAGTCGGCAGTTTAAATTGTTCATCTATATCCAGGTTGAGCTGCAGATCTGGGTTCTCTTCTTCCTTCTGTCCCATTTTTTGCCTGCTTGCCTCCTCCTCCTCCTCTTCACTATCATCTTCACTGAGGCCTCCCCTAAGTACAACAAATGGGATGGATGTTTTACATAAGAACAGTATCACACAGGCAGTTCACGACTACCATTTCTTAGACGGCAGAGAGAACAGAAGAATCAACAACACAGCCTCCTCATCTAACCAGGAAAGACTCTGCAGACTCACGATGTTCTCAAGTCCTCACCTGTCAGGCTTCTGCTTCAGGGCAGCTTTTTCAATAGGCAGCAACTAAACAGAGACAAAAAATCAATCAAACAATATCCCCGGGTGTCCCCGTACTCCCCACCATCTGTGAAATTTATCTGCTCTGTTTAAAAAGAACAACAAACAAAGTACCGAATGTTGCACTGGGATCAGCGGATCACTGGGAGCTTGAAATTGTTCTTCTGAAGGGAAGAAGGGGAAAGCTCTTCGCCACCTCACCATCCGCCCCCCCAGTAAAGTCACCCTTTTTCCCCAGGCCTGCTGGCTCCTTTCAGCCAGCAAAGTCAAGCATTTCCTGCATAATTAAGAGCAAAAATCTCCTACCTCTTCTTCTTCTGATGATGAGGCACCATAATCATCCACCATCTCCTCGCTGCTCCCATCCTCTTCCTCCTCCTCCATCTCCCAGCTGCCCTCTTCCACCTCACCATCACTGGCTAACTCTACGTCGTTTCCTTTAGATGGGATTTTCTTGGCTTTGGCTGGAGCCAGCCATTTTGAATTGCCATCGCTGAAGCCAGAGCGGCCGCGAGGGGTTTGTCCTGCTGCCTTTACGGCACGTTCCTCCTTCTGCGGGGATACCTTCTCTTTAACTACAGGCAGAAGGAGCGGTTAAAAATTAGGCGTTATTCTCAAAAGCAGCTGCCCTAGTTTTTTTAGTTAGTGCTGGTTGGGACTTGATGATCTTACAGGTCTTTTCCAACCTTAGTGATTCTGTGATATATAAAACAGGCCTTCACCCTAGTCCTGAGCTGCCCATCCAAGAGAAGGGACTGCTTGCTCTCCACATCAGTTCTCTCAGTCATAAGCAAGGGCATATGCTCGCCTCTCCCCCCGATGGAACTTTAAAGAGATCCAACTAGAATTACCAAAGAAAAACACAGCTACAAAATCCTTATGGTATTTGCTCTGACACATTACGCTCCCCTCCTTCCCAAATCTTTGTCTACCCTTCCTAGGCTATGCGGGAGGCGACGCAGCGAGCTTGAAAGCCTCAGCTACCCAGCCTGCCTGCGACGGCCTTGCTGCGAGCGGAGGGTAAGCCAGAAGTGGCTTTAACACGTGGGGGGAGAGACCTTTTACTGCTTCGTCCTTCAGCGGGGCGCGGCAGGGAGCAGAAATCGGGAAAAAGCCGTTTGAAACCACGAAACTCCACCCCTCCCGTGCTATATAAAAAGAAGCCGGAGCCGGCCGGTGGCGGGGGGCAGGGGGGCAGGAGGGCAGGGGGGCTGCCGGCCCCCACCCCGGCCCGGTCCTCACCTGCCGGCTCCCGCCCTCCTCCTCCTCGCGGCCTTCTCCCCGCCGGGGCGCTGCCCGCTCCCAGTCGCCTCTTCGCAGCCCTGGATGGGAAGGAGAAGCGGCGGTCAGCCCCGGCCCGGCCCCCCCCGCGCCCCCCCGCCGCCGGGCCACCCTTACCTCCGCCGCCCGTGACTGGAGAGCTTCTTCCTGCCGGTCTCCGGCTCTGAGGAAAGACACGCGGCCGTCAGGCAGCCGGCACCGGGCGCCGCGAGGCGGCAGCGGGCCGGGCCGGGCTGGGCCGGGCTTACCTGGCGGCAGGAAGCGGGCCAGCTCCACCTCGGCCCCCCGCTGCTTGCGGGCCTTGCGCCCGGGGCCGCGCTTCTCCTTCCTGGCGGGGTCCAGCTTCCGCCCCATGGCGCCGCGGCACCGGGCCCGCCGCCACACGTGCAGACCTCCCCACCGCCCCGCGACGGCGCAGGCGCCCGGCCTGGGCCCCGCCCCCCGCGTCCCCACCCATTGGCTAGCGCCGCCGCTCCCGCTCGCTGAGTGGCTCCGGCGGCCGGACGTCACATCCGCCTTCCCCAGGGGAGGAGGGTGGGCAGAGGGAAGCCAAGCGCTTACCGCCCCCCTCACAGAGGCAACGAAATAAAATACAAGGAAACTTTATTTTTCAGTTTTACCAAGGTTTTGCTCTGTTTTTTCGGTTTTTTGTCTTTTTTTTTGTCTTCAAGCTGCTTATTAGTGGACAAGTCCGGTCAGTTTCTGTATTAAAAAGGATCTTGATGGAGGTAGCTTTGTCTCTGTCCTGGCTCTTGCCTGGTCTCGCCTGCGCACTCGTCTCAGTAAACAAACCCAAAATAAAATTAAAACCGAAAACTGGAATTCCAGGCGGAGGCAGGGAGCAATGCAGCCAGGCTCTCCGTGTAACAGACATGGCGCTGCGGCCTCCAGTCACTATGTACAGAGTCCGTCATACATCCCCCTCTCTCCTAAGCACACTCCTTGCTCCAACGGGCTGGCTGCAGAGGAAGGAGTTTCTTCTCCTCCCCCAGACCTGCGGCAGCAGCTTCCATGGAGGGAAACAGCACCCAGTCAGGAATGTCAGGCAGAGGGGTAGAGTGTGAAGGGGAGGGGGGTGTGGGGGGGGTCACTTCAGCTTGGCCGAAAGGTCAACAGCACTGGGCCAGGGACTCACTGCTGCTGGGCCACCTGCAAGGCGAGAGGAGATGATCCGAGGCTCAATCCCGGGCGGTTTCCCCACGGAGCCCCTGCTTCCCCTCCCCGCCAGGTAATTTACCGACCGGGGAGGGTACGTACTTGTTGGGGAGGTGGCGGCGGGGGGGGCTCGCTGCTGCGGTTGGCCAGCCGGCTGAGGATGTTGCGCTCGGACATCTGGAGGCGCACAGCCACCGGTGGGATACGGGCAATGGTGGCAGGCAAACGGGTCACGTCTGCCTTCATGTCACTCAAAAGCTCCTCCAGCTGCTTCAGAACTGGAAAGAGAAAAAGGACATCCATCCATTTCGGAGGGGAAAGGGACACCCCCGCAGCGAGAAGAGCAGCGATGCTGAACATCTATCCCACCCTTGTTTAACACGCTGCATTACCCTTGTGCAGCACAGCGTTGGCTGGTTTATTCCCGGCCATTGACTCCTTGGAGAGGTGCTGGTGGCTCTCAGCCAGGCATTCCACCTCTGCGAAACGTGTGTTCAGAGCCATGGACGGATGAGATGGGTCTTCTGACATGTTCAGATAGGCAGCTCGCCGCAACTGCTCCTCGATCACCAGCGCTTGCTCCAGGAGCTGCAAGATGGGGCAGTAAGGAGAGAAAAGTCTTCCGGCAACTGCTGAAAAAGCAGCCTGTTTGCACCCCCAGTCTCTCCTGATCCAGCTCTCCACCCACCATCTCACGAGGTGCGATTATTCTGCAGCTGAACCTCCTTTCACCAGCTTCTGTTAATATTGAGCAAAGCCTAAAGAGCCCAAAACAATCCACAGCTCCATTAAGCTAGGCCAGGTACACAAGAAAACCAGGCTACCTCTAGTTTAATAGAAGACTACCATAAGTCCTCTAGGATTCTCATTCCTTCCCAGATTCTTTTTAAAGACCAAGTTGTTTGCTATTGTACTCTATCTTTAGAGAGCAGAAGGGGAGGGAGCTTTCTCTTTGAACCCGGGTGAGAAGTATCCCAGCCTACCTTCTAGGAAGGGTCTAAAAAGCACGTTAAGCACGTCATGGACATTTGGAGAAATCGGTCTGAATCCTGTTAGCGCAGAACTGATCAGCCAGACTACATTGAATTAATGTTTTGCCCCAAGACCGAGAACTACATGGCCTTTATTTGGGTTGGTCTTAAATCACTCCCAGAACTAAGCTATGGTGACTCCCAAACAGGTCGAGGCAGAGACTGAAGACAACCCTTTCTCCAATCCATACAGTGTTTTTAAGTTCTGCTTAGGCACATTGAGTGGGTTGTAGCACACCGAGCAGAAGAGGCGATGGAAACAGCCATTTGAACCTTAAGCCTCCTGCACACCGGTTGTTCAATAAACATTTGGAGAGAGCACTGAACCAAGCTCCCCAATACCATTTCTAGAGTAAAAGGGAGCTCCTATTGTGGAGCTACTGCATGATCCCAAGAGATACTGCTTATTTCCCCCCCACACCCCCAAAGCAAAAGGCACTGCAGAAGCCTTCACTTTCTCAGCAGAAACTCAGAACAGCAAACTCTTGTTCTTAGAGGTCCAGCTGGCTGAAAGGCACTTGCCACACTGCAGAGAAATCCTTACCTTAAACCTCCTTGCCAAGAATTTATTCTTTATTTCCAGGAAGTTACCCCTGTTCATCTCACCCTTGAAGGGTTCATTGAGGATGGCGTAACGTGGATCATTCTGAATATCCTGCCAACGGGCATAGCCATGACTGAGATGGGATGAGCTCAGGCAAACAAAGGCAGTGAGAACGAGGGAATACACAGCCCAGGCAGATACAGTTCTCAAGAGGGGGCGGGGAAAGGGGGTGCAGAGAGGGGAGGAACAGGAGCCAAGGAAAAGGAATGAGAACTATGTCCTGCTAAGTCTTAACTATGCTGGCAGGAAACTCCTCCTCCCACCATCACTTTCACTCCTGTGAAAGGAGATAAAGCACTCTCTCACTTAACGTGCTCCAGCAGTGAGACCCAGGACGGTCACCTTCACCGTGACAGTTTATGCGCAAGGGGAGAGAACTGGTCCATCAGGGTAAGGATACTTGATAATCCCAGCAAGGAGCCAGTAGTCATGACGCCGATGCCAGATCTCGTAGGTCTTCTTTGTGACCGTTGCAGCCCGCTCTTCGTTCTGCCACAGGGAGTGTAGCTCTGGAAAGGGAAGAGATACCAGAACAGTTGAGAGTTATTTCACAAACACAAGCGGGGCATATAAGCAAGTTCAAGCATATAAAGATTTCTCATACCAGTGAAGCCACCATCTGCTATGTTGAACATGAACCGCTGCTTTACTGCCTTCTTGTGCCTTTCATCTACTGACTCTTTCAGCATCTCTCCATTCTGCAGCATCACCACATCTCTCTTATCGTCATCCTTTTTCTCATCTGTACACACAGGAAATTAGAAAGATACCCACAGCAAGTTGGACCCACAAGGAATCCTTGCAGGAGAGGGGTTAAGGAAGGGAATGGAATTATCATGACTCACCTTTCTCATCCAGAGTGATTATAGGAGGTTCAGGGGGATTCTCAACAGGTGCTCTCTCTTCCACTTTCTCCACATCAGCTGCAGGAGAGAAGGGGGACATGAGACATAGGGGAACACGGCAAGTCCAAGGTTTTGTTCTTCAGCCTGGGAAATCTAATACTGTTCCCTAACCCCCTGTTCAAAGTCCTGGAATAGCCCCACTACATTGTCTACATTTACACCTGTTTCTTTAGGATGAAGTGCTGAAGCAAAGAAGATGCAGCTTTAGGAAAATAGTATTTGAGGGGGTCTTACTGCTGTTCAAGGGATAAAACAACCTTCCTAGAGATACCTTTGCTTTCTACTTCCATTGGCTCATCCGGTCTTTCCTTCACCTCCGGTTCCTCTACTTTTTTTTCATCTACCTCTGTGGGGTTCACCGGGGATTTTGCTTCCTGTGGTGGCGTCTCCACAGGCTGGGCACACTGCTGAGGACAGAAATCAATGAGAAGCGAGGTAAAGCAGCGCATGGAAACAGAAGACAGTCACCACAGTTGGGAAAGCAAAAATGCACAAAACTGCCAGGTCAATTCTGAGGACCTGAGAGTTATCTTTAAATCACCTCTGCTTCAGGAGCTGAAGGACACAGAAGGGGCAGAAGTAAAGACATTTGCAATTGCATGAGGCAAACAAGCAACCCAACACTCACCTCCATAGGGCCCTCTGTTTCAGCAGCAGAGGCGCTGAGCTCTTTCTCTGGTTCAGATGACTCTCCTTGCTCCTTAGCACTGGCTCCTTCTTCTACTTTTACTCCTTCTTCTATGTATTCCCCACCCCAGAGCAGCACAGCAGACAAAAGAAGAAGAGAAGCCATCAGTAAAGTCTTCCCCTCACTGTTACCAAGCACACATCTCCTTCGCTCCCAGAGATTAGGCCCATCAAAACGGGACCAATATCACTCCAGATGACCCCCCTTTTCCTGCCCACTACAAACACTCGGCTTCTCTTCTGACTGATATCAGCTCATCCAAAGAAAGCTAGTGTCCTCTCTTGCCTTTAAGGGTTTGCTCATGCCTTTGGCAGCCCTCCTAACACGAGAGGTAAGTTGATCTGCGTCCACCCCCAGACCCCACCACCACGGCTCCGGTGAGGGGAACAGCCAGGATGAGGTTGGGACGCAGGACTGTACAAGAGGGGAGCTCTCACCAGCTGGAGGGACAGGGGCAGGTGTATTTGGCTGCGTATCCCCCGGCGTCGAAGGAGTTGGAGTTTTGGGAGAGGGTGAGCTTGGCTGTGAAAGTTTCTTGTTCTCCTCTATCTCTGCCAGTTCTGGCATACTCCAACGGCCATTCACATGCTCAAATTCCTGCACCTGCATGAGGGAGAGAGAGAGAGACTTATTATTGGAGGAGTCATACAAAGCTCGTCCTCAAACCAGAAGAGACAGACCACTCAGCACACAACAAAAACAGCTGTGAAAAGAGAGGTAACTCACTAGCTCAGGGCCCCAGTGACTACACGTTGTACGGAGAGCGAAGGCTACATTTGCTCTGCTAGGCGCTCACCTTTTTGCGTATGAGTGACATGACCCCAATGCGAGTCAGGACATGTTGTCGAGAAAGACCTTCCCGTGGGACCCCATCTGCAAACGTCTCTGCACCATCAGCTCCAGGTTCACATAAATGGCGCATGAACAGTGAGACATAGGCCCTGGAGCAGTTAAGAGACAAGCAATTAGACTATAAACCGAGTTAGCTAGAGACATGCGTTATCAGACCCCTTCCAACACATGAGGGAAATCACCCCGAGACTCTTAACACCTATCATAACACAAGTTCTAGGATCCTTCAAGGGAGAATTTCCTGACACAATTACTACGTACATAAAGGACACAGAGCTGACTCAAGGGTCTTGAGCCAGAAACAGCCATAACCCCAAAAAGGACTCAGGGAGAGTATTCATTGCATGCTTGCATGGCCACACCACTCCTCTAAAAGCATTCGCTTGTGGTGACTGGTGAGTCGAGTCCAAGGAAGAGAACTAGGAACAACGCCCTAGTCTCCACCAGCTTATACTTCATTCCCCCACAAAGAATCAACTAATACGTTAAGGAAACGTAGTCTCTAAGGAAAGGCCAGAAAAGGCCCAATTCTCATTCTTCCCCAAAGGGACTAGATGTTGCCAGTCTTCCATCCCTGCCTAATGCAGACTCACTTGAACTCCTTCTCTGACTTGCCACGGAGGTCCCGAACAAGCCATTGAGTGGTGAAGGCATCCTGAGGCGGCATTCCATAGCGCATGATAGCATTGAGGAAGGCTTTCCGCTGGCGGGCATTGAAACCCAAGACCTAGAATGGAGAAGAAGACAGACAGATACAGCAAGAGCCATACAGAAGCAGCCAGGATGCAAACGCCTACCCTGGTACTACGTACCTCAATGTTCCCTCCCACACGGGCAAGTAAGGGAGGCAGAGGCTTATCCTTATCGTTTCTCAGGCCTTTGCGGCTAGGCCGACGAGCTGCTGAAGAGAGAAACGCAGCTAAGGAGGAGAGACAATGCACAGCATGTTGTTGTGTGAATATTTCCCTTGCAAAACGGCACCACAAAGTGTATAAATCACCCAAATCAAATCCCAGCTGTTCCCACACTCAGAGAAAGGGACCCAGGAACTCTGGCTTCACCAGAACTTACCTTCAGACCTCTCATCAAAGTCCTCGTCTCCTTCTTCAGAAGCAACTGAATAGTCTGACTGATTATCTGACTGGTCATCCTGCCAGTCTGAAAGAAAAACAGCACGTGAGCCTGAGACGCTACTCCGTTACTTCCCAGCAACATATACTTACACCCATTTCTCCCTCAGGTTCCTGTGGATTTGTACCTCTATCCTCCTGCGAGCCATCATTGTAGTTAACTTGCTTGCGAATACGTTTGCCCTTGCCCAGATTCCTGGCCAGATCCTCCTGTTGCTGTTCATAATGGTGGCGCAGCAGTTTCTCCCAGTAATCGGGATCCACTGACTCCTCCTGCTTAATGATCTCCCGTTCAACCTCCTCTTCCTCCTGCCACAGAGAAGTAACGAATTCAGAGCCCTACGCTCCAAATCCCAACCTGTCTGGGCAGATACATGCCTGCTTGCCCTTAAAAGCATCAAGAGCTCAATTTGCTTAACTGATCCTACATCATTCAGCAGAAGATACTAGCTGACATCCTCCTCATACTCACCCCCATCTCCTCTTCACGAACCACATACTGGGCCACCTTGAAGGAGCTGAGATACTCATTCATGCCCTGAAGTTCTGTATCTTCTGTTTCATCCTGGTTTCGATCCAAAAGACGCTCAATTGCTTTGTCATCATAGTGGATGACACTGCTGTCCTCACCTTCTTTGTTATCCCCTGAAGGAAGAGCATAGGCACAGTTGCTGTGTGGATCCCAAGGGACTAGGACAGGGAATGCCACCCTAGACTTCTCTGTAGAGCTATAACCAGCACTGTGCCTACAGTTGCTCGCTAAATAAGGAGCCAGACCTCCCCACCTCCTTCATGTTCTACTCCCAGGCACTCACCCCCCTCAGTAGCCTCATCCTTGAAGAGCTCTTCAGTGCCAAATTTGAGAATGTCATCAAGTTCCTGTTTGGACATGGAGCCTGTCTTGGAGCCCAACCCTGGTCTCACTACCAGATGAGTTAACATCATTTTCTTCTTGGCCACCTGAGTGATACGCTCCTCCACTGAGGCCCTTGTCACAAAGCGGTATATCATCACTTTCTTGTTCTGTCCAATTCTGTGTGCACGACTGAAGGCCTAGAAAAGAGATGTGCTCAGAACAGTCTAGAGCTACACAAGTAGTAGTCTGATACACCCCGCCTACCTCCACAAGTTTCCCAGTTGCCTTCATGTTGGCTCTTAACACTAGTGAAGGCTGGGCCCTGGAAGAACCCTCCACTATTTCACTTCCCATCCTCACTGCTCTAATTTTGCATAATTTCTAGAGGGGAAGTCTCACATTCCTTCACTCCTCCTGCTGATTTTACATTTCCCCTCTTCCTCAGGATTACTCCATAGTGAGTGGTCTCATTCAGACTCACCTGGATATCATTGTGGGGGTTCCAGTCTGAATCATAGATAATCACAGTATCTGCTGTGGCCAAGTTAATACCAAGACCCCCAGCTCGAGTTGAAAGCAGAAAGCAGAACTGCTGAGCACCAGGAGCTTAGATAAAAGGAGAGAACAAAAGTAATCAAGGGAGAGTGCATTACTCAAACAAGGATTTGTATCTGACCCACATCACCTGAGGGGGAATCACTACTCATTTCAGATTCCAGGAGAGCGATGGAAGACTCGGGCCACAACAATCCCATGTTGACCGAGAAGCGCATACAAGTCAACAGTTTGCATTTTGCAAAGAAAGTAGGAGACCCCGTACCATTGAAGCGATCAATGGCCTCCTGACGCATGTTCCCTGTGATTCCTCCATCAATCCGCTCATATTTATACCCTTCGTGTTCCAAAAAGTCTTCTAGAAGGTCCAACATTTTAGTCATCTGCGTATCAGAAAAACACCACCACAAAAGAGTGAGGGACATGGGGATACGAGATCAACAGGCTCCTTTCTCAGAAAAAGAATTCCCAGCCTTAAGGTTTTTCCCCATATACCTGAGAGAATATGAGCACCCTGTGACCTCCTTCCTTAAGGTTCTTTAACATCTTCTGGAGCAGCAACAGCTTTCCAGAGGCTCGAATAAGAGCACTACCATCATACATGCCGTTTGGCATTTTTGGAGCTTCCTGAGAAGAAAGAGAGAAAAGAAAGGGAGTAAGGGGCAGGGGAAGAAAACAGCTTGAAGTGATGTAGCTTGGTCTTAGTCCCCAGCTGTGTTCATCAGACACTGACTCACATCTGGACATTTAGCTTGGCACAACCACAATGTGTAGCACTACTTATATGAAACATCAGTGCTACCCTGTGCCTCTTCTCTTGCAGTTTGGCTCCCAGATGCCCTCCTCTTTCTTACTGACTTAGTCCCTGCTCTTACTGTCTTCAGCATCTTGCACGAGTCACAAGACAGCTCCTACCTGTCATGCAAAGGTACTGGAAAAAGGAAAGGCCTTCCAGCATGTTGGGTCTACATAGACAGGATGAAAAAAACCACAGAAGCAGAGAGGAAGGGGAGCCCCTCCGTGCTTCGCTAGGGAGCTAACTGGCTCCCCGATAACAGCCAGCAGGCAATTTACTGATACAGAGTAAGTGATTGCACTTACCATAGCAGCCACAGGAAAGAGGTAGGGGTGGTTACAGCACTTCTTCAGATCCATAACAACATTGAGCAAGGAGACTTGGTTACCGCCACCCCGTGCATTCAGTGCCTCAAAGTTTCTTGTCAAAATGTATTTATAGTATTTCCTAAAAAGAAAAAATAAAAAAACCACAACTCAGACACCCCTCATGAGAACAACTAACATACCCTTTTGCTAAACTCTGCAGAGCTCCTGGCGTTAACTGCCAGCTACCTAGGCTCTGCCAGTGGCATTCGCTCTCTCTTTATCCCTTACATCAGAGCACGGGATTAGTCCTCCCTCAGCTATAGTGGCAGCAGGAAATCTTCCTCCTATCCACTGTGCACAAAGCCCTATAGCGAGGATGAGGCTGTTTCAGCATCCTCTTTGAAACAGCAGAACAGAGCAACAGTAGTTCAACAGCAGGTGCTCTCTTCCATCCTCACACTCACTTCTGCATGGGGCTCAACTCCACTCTGACAATGAGTTCCGTCTTAGATGGCATATTCTTGAAAACGTCAGCTTTGAGACGCCTCAGCATGTGTGGGCCCAGCATGTCATGCAGCTTCTTGATCTGATCTTCCTTGGCAATATCTGCAAACTCTTCTAGGAAGCCCTCCAAGTTACTGCAGAGAAACAGACACTCAGCAAAAGCCACGAAGGAAAAAGAGCAAAAAACCCCACACCAACGAGGAAGGGGATAGGAGTGACAAGACAGGCAGGCTGACTTGCACTGCAAGACATACTGGAATCTCTCTGGCGTCAGGAAGTTCAGCAGGTGGAACAGTTCTTCCAGGTTGTTCTGCAGGGGAGTTCCTGTAAGCAGCAGCTTGTGCTGGAGAGAGTAACCATTCAGCACACGGAAGAACTGGGAAGTAGAGAGCAGGAAAAAAATGGTGGGAAAAAACCCAAAACCAACACACACACACGTCAAAGGCTTATTAACTCATAGGCATACAAAAAAGGGTTTCTCCTAGAAAAAAGTTGACACCAAGCTAGGGTTCAATTTAGATCACATCAGCTGTTTGGACAAGAGCTCCAAGTAGTTCACATTCCAGTCAGGGTCAGTAGACTGATCTCATTTGGATCATTGTCCTGCATAGCTAAAACATGACTGCAGCAACTCCTACAAGCCATCAGGTGCTGGTAGGTTTCCTTTGCTCTTTTAAGTTACGAGCTCTTTCAGACCACCAATCGTTTCCAGACTGCAATACTACATAGTTTTTCTTGCTAAACTAGTGTTCCACATTCTTACAACTACTCTGTCTTGAGAATTCTAGAAATAGCTAAGTCACGCTTCTATTCATATCAATCCTGGCAATGTTCCAGAGCTCTGAACAAGCAGAGGAGAAAAAGAGCTAAGCGTTTGCCAATGCGTCTTGAAGGTAATTTGTGCTGGTTTGCACAACAGTGAAATAATTCCAGACAGAGGTAGTGAGCAGTTAAAGTACTGAGCTGAAAAGCACAAGTGTACCATGTTTATCAGCACAAATTGACAATAAAGCAGTAATTTATTCAGGAGCTTGTCCATTTCTTTGCTTATTTCACACTTAGCATGATACAAGGTCAAACTTAATGAGTAGCTTGTACTAGATGGCAAACAAAAAAAAACAAAGCAGAGAAACCCACCACCACTTATGTTTTGGTTATCACACCAGAACAATCCTTTTAGTGACCTCCACAGGGATTTATCTTTCTACACGGTTATAGTCAAAAAACATTCTCCTTTTGGAATCAGATATGGAAGTTACTGATTATATCTGCAAAACTTTGGCAGGTAACCACCATCTGTCAAGAAGCATCTGACCTGTCTTGCAGCCAAACACCTGAAGCTGTCCTTACGGGACAGGAAACTGCTCTAGAAAAAGGTAGATTTAATGGTCTTGGTGGATAACCAATTGTAACTACACAGCTGTGACATCTCAGAAAGATGCCTCACGCCAAGAGCCAAAAAGCTAAAGCCATTTAAACAAAAAAAAAGAAATCAAGAGGCAATTTTGTCTTACACAGTCTCCAAGAACCTACAAAACCAGATTTCCAATAACAATTGTTTTTAGCGTACTGAGCACTAGAACCCAGCTGAAGACAGAAAAATCAATACCAGAATTAAGGCACAAGGGCTTAGGGAGGGGCTGGATTAAGAAAGTACAGTCAAGTCTACTGAATTCAAACAAGCTTAAGGTGCAGCCTCATATAAAAGCAGCTACACGGCTTTCAGCATCTAGCCAGGCATTTTCGAACACCTCTGCCCACCTCTCCCTTTTCTGTATCAGTCTATATCTATCTAATCAGTTCTGCTACAAGGCTAGATGAATGCAGAGAGCAATCTTACTCCGGAAGCAGGATAATTGTGCTCATGCAGCTTGTTTTACGCTCAGTATGGCAAACCTTTCCAGAATAGAGGTGGTGCAGATATATGATCTGCTTTCAGAGAAGCCAGTTTGTATTTGAGAGCAACAACGACATCTGGATTCTTCTGCTTTCCAGTGTACACCAATTGCCTATGCACCCAGAGAGAAAGCTATTTTAACCAGTGATATGTACGAAAGTGAAGTTGTTGCCAATGATAATCAATCTCCAAATGAAGGCTGTGGATTTTTATTTTTTTTAAATAACACAGCGAATTTACTATTGAACAATGACTAAGACTTGGCAGACAAACTTATGTGCTTAGGAGCAGCTATCTAATCTTCTGAACGCTCTCTGCTCATTCCCCCCGGCAACATATGCCATGCCTATAAACCACCTATGCTTCTCTGTACCTTAGACTGATTGTTCTTCAGTCTGTGAGCTTCGTCCACAATGAGACAGGCCCAGTCAATAGAGCCTAGTATGGCCATATCAATTGTGATCAGTTCATAGGAGGTGAGAAGCACGTGGAACTTCACAGCAGCCTCCTTCTGCAAAGGAAAAGGATGAACATGGTAACGGGATAGGGGAATGCCCCAGGACAGAGTAGACGCAGTGTTTCTCCATCAAGTTACCCCAATGAGCCCTGGTCAAACAGCACATCAAAAACTTTTCACACCCACAAGTTTCCTGTCACAAGATTCAAAACGCTACCCAAACCATTCCAGCCTTGTAATCCCCCATTACTCTCTTAACACGTGTAAGTCCCCACAAGTCCCTCAGTACCTGCTACTTCTGGACAGTTGCCAAATATAGTAACAGAGAATTTTAACAAATAAGCAGCGAAGAGAGGCATATTAAGGAAATGAGATTTAGAGAAGAGTGGCTCATCAAAAAGCTAAGACTTATCAAGTATTTTTATCGTGGAACTTTAAATTACTATTAGTACTTAATGCAGTTGAGTTTCAAGGGAAGCAAAGGAGTCTACCTATGTCTGCCACTGGAAAAGCTTTAGCTCCCATCCTCTTTTACTAGGAAGACTAAAGTTCTACAAAAACTAGCCACCAGGCTCTTCCTTCCTGCCTGGGCACAGAATGCCATTTCTCAGATGTCTAGGTATGGCCACACTCTCAGCCAGTGCCTCAGAGAGATTAGGAAGTTCAAACTTTTTTGTATGTTTGCCTTTTTCATACAACGGCAGTTCTGACATTGACTTAGATCTGTAGTAATGATGCACCACTTCACAGATTAAGCAGAAGAGATAGAGGGACTTGCCTACGGTCAGTGTTAGTCAACTCTCTTTTTCCAGTACCGAATTAGTTCAGACTAGTAGGAGTGTTTAAGCAGTCTAGAGCACGAGTCTAAACGCCCACTAGTCATCAATTTGCAGTTATTTCCCCTTGGAAACTACAAGTATAATCAGTTCCCAGGGACATCACAGTATCTGAATCTCAGCTGCTGAAAGCCAGCCTAGTGCATTTCTTCCTTCAGTTCAGGCCTGCGTTACAGCAGAGTTCTGTACCTTCATTCTGGATGCTTTTTTGCCTCCACGTATGGCATTATCCTCAAAGGTGAACTCATTCTCACGGATGATGGCCCGGCTGTCTTTGTCCCCAACGTAGGTCACTACATACATATCTGGGGCCCACATCTCAAATTCTCGTTCCCAGTTGATGATTGTGGACAGTGGGGCACTCACCAAGAAGGGACCCTTTGAGTGGCCCTATGAATAGAGTCAGTAAGAGCATCAGATGAACGCAACCACTAACACAGGCAGAATCTCCCTGGGTAGTTATCTCCCAGCTCTCACCTCTTTGTATAAGGAATATAGGAACACAGCTGTCTGCACAGTCTTTCCCAGACCCATTTCATCAGCCAAGATTGTATCTGTGCCCTGGGCCCAAGAGAAGCGCAGCCAGTTCAGTCCTTCCAGTTGGTAGGGATGCAAGGTCCCGCCGGTTACATCGAGGTACTCCGGTTGCCGGTCGTATTTCACTGTTGGCTACGGTGGAAAGAAGGAATAGTTGAGATCCTTTACCTTAGGCTAGACAGCTACCAAGACTCCTTCTCCAGTCACCCATATATTCCCTAGTGCAGATGAGACTTCACAGATGATGACCAGACTAGCACCAAAGTTCCCAAATGGCCAAAAGGTATCCACCAAGAAGTTTTTTTTTTGTTTGTAAAACCCTTTCACTAAGCGCCAGCTAGTGTCTCACCCAATGGAGAAGGTGGGCTTTTGTCTGAAAGCTCTATAACCCATTCGTTCTTTGGGCCAGGAAGGAACTCTAAACCATATGCTCTTCACCCTTCAGTTTCCTATTTACCTGCCTCCCTCCCCAAAATAACCAGCTCTATCAGATGGCTCCTAGGCAATAAACAGTAACTTACATCTACTGTGGGAGTCTCAGGGGGCCTTTCCAGTTTCCGCATCTTCACTTTCTTTAACTTCTTACCCGGCCTGCCCTCTTCACCTCTCATCAGCTCCCTATGCAGAGACAGTCCCAAGAACGTGCAAGTTTAATGGCTTTTGTAACAGATCGAGGGAAAACTATTGCAAAGAATAGCAGGGCGATCACCCAACTCAAATAGGCTCAACAGGGCTGGAGCCTTCCTGAACTGGTGGAGAGGCACAAGGTCCCTGCCCAAAGGAGTCAGCAACAAGACGATGCTTCTTGGCTACCTCCGTATGTTAATCCAGCCGGTGCTAGGGGCTGACATACTCCAGTATTTTCTCCTGAGGGAAGGGAAAGGAACACAAACTCTAAATACTTCTCTTACCTGTGATTCCAATAGGCTTGCTTGTAGAGATCATAGTCTTGGATATCCACATCTTCGCTTTCCCAGGATGCCTGGTCATAGGGTAGGTCTCTCCATTTAATCAAATAGTGGACATTGCCCTTCTTATCCACACTGTGGAAAAAAACAGAGTCTTAAGCACAGTGAAACGACAGTATTCACCCAATCCACTCAAATGGGAGAGAAGGAAAGGATCCCTTAATGAAGCAACAAAAGAACAGCGTTTGTCATACCAACAAAAGAACTCCCACTGTTTCCCCCAGTCCTACTGCAGTTTAGCTCATCTGCTCTCCCTTAGCCCTGTGTTAAGGTCTCTGTTGAAAATCCTCTTTGCTACCTCCCCTACCTGTGATTAAGGATCCTGTGGATCATCATCCACTCAGGCTTGATCCCGTATCGATAGAAGCGCTCCTCCATCTCAGCGTATTTGGGGTCCTTGTTTTTTCTCTTTCGGCTTTTCTCCTCTTCCCCTCCGAAGTCACCTGAGGGTGGCTCATCCATATCATTTTTGCGTTGGTAGTTACGAAACATGACCTGGCAGTGCAGCTCCAGCTGGAGTCAGGACAGGAGCAGTTAGTAGGTGTTTTCTC
The DNA here is from genome assembly GCF_030936135.1 of Gavia stellata. Lineage (NCBI taxonomy): Eukaryota > Metazoa > Chordata > Aves > Gaviiformes > Gaviidae > Gavia > Gavia stellata. Next base: position 132,129,831 of record NC_082594.1, read on the forward strand.
CCCCAACTATCTGAAATATCTCTCTCCAGCTATCCACCCTTATGAGATGGTTAGAGTCCTCCACTCACCTGCAACTCTGACACCCAAGAGCAGTGCCAGTAGGACATGCCCTGCCATTTGACAAAGAACTGCCTTTCAGGTCGACCCTCCAGAGGCTTAGGGGGAGGAGCATTAGGGTCTGCATCAGGCGGACGTGGTGGTGGGGGGCCAACCGGGGGCTGACCCCATTTCCAGATCAAGATCTTCTGCACCTTTCCTTTCAAAGCCGGGCACTGAGAAGTTAAACAGAGCTTGTTACATCAGAGCATACATACTCCAACACGCAAGCGCTGAGGAGTAGAAACACAGAGTCACAGTTCTCTTCCTTAGTTATAGCTTTACTACGCAGAAGGGATTTGCTTTTCAGACTTGGAAGCTTTCATCCTCTTATCTTCAGCATTTCTTTGAACTTTCTCCAGTTTGTCTTTTTTTCTAGGACTGACAAACCCCAAACTGAATTCAGTATCTCAATTTAGTTGTCTCCCCAGGGCCGCACCAATTCAGAAATTCTACATAAATACAGAAATTGCTAGGCTTGACGAGCCCAGTAGTCTATCCAACCACAACTCCAATGAAAGTTTGTACAGACAATATTTTGCTGTAGAACTATCGGCCCAGCACATGGACGCGTCCTGAAGCAGCTTTTTTTGTTCATCATCTTAAAAGTCCTTATCACCTAACGAAGGCACCTAACACGATTTATAATATTTCATTTCAAGAACTTCCTGGAAAAGCATGACATTTCTCCCAACCATCTACTAAGAAAGGGCTTGGCATTACAGAGCTTGGAGTGCTAAGAACCTGTTAGGGTCAGCGTCAGTTTGAAATATTTTTTTAAGCACTGAATTTGCTTGCAGTCAATTCTCCTGCTTCTACATACATACAGGATCCAAGAAAATTGAGCCTTGGCATCCTGGACCCAAAACTGCCCAACTACACTGCAGACGGGCAAACCTCATGAGACTCGGTGGGTGTAACCCTGCCCTTCCTGCTGTCTGGAGAAAGCAGCCAATCGACACGGCGCAGTCCAGCCACAAAAAGCCAGGACTTGATGTTTTATGACAAAAGCGCGAGAGGAGATAGTCTTTGGAGGACTAAGCATTTCTGGGAAAATATGATGATCCAAAGGGATTAGAGGGATCATTTATTGCAGCAATAGGAGAATGGTACTAGCAGAAACTCACAGTGCAGCGAGGACACAGCCATTCTCCATTGGGAATCTCTGGCAACGGGGGATTTAGACAGTGGATGTGATAGGATGAAGGACAGGCATCACAGCACAGCAGCTCTCCCCCGTCTTTGCAGACTCTACAGAACTCCATATGATGGTCATCCTCTTCCTCAGCATCCCCCACCACATCCTCCAGGATCTCCTCACCTTCCGAGTTATCCTCCTTTGCTTCCCACTGAATGCCCTCTTTTTCCTATAGGACAGGGAAATCAGAAAACCAAAGTCACACATTTGTGATTATTTTATTACCGCAGAAGAGCAGCCCCAAGTCACTTGGCGTCCCCCTCCATGATCTCTTGGACAGTTTGGGGGAAATCCAGTACTCACACAGTGTGGGCAGCTCCATTTGCCCTCTGGGGCTTTCTCCATGTCTGGGTCCAGGCAAACCATGTGGTAGGCACGAGGGCAGGTATCGCACAGAATAATTTCTCCTCCCTGCTGGCACACCTCACAGTAGTCCTGGTGATCAGTCTCATAGCCATCCACAGCCACTGTGGAGTCCTCTTCACCTGCAGAGGGTGGTGAGGAGTTACGGCAGTACAAGCCACAGGCACAGGCTTCCCACAGCAAGGGAGGGTACTCTCCCAACAGCCTACATAGTAATATAGAGATCCAGAATCCAAAACTCTTGCTCTATCTAGCAAGTAAACAGGGCAGGGAGCAAGAGCCAGAACAGGGGTAAACAAGCCCCTTTGTGCCTCCTTCCACCCATGGAACTAAAGGTGTAGTCGAGGCCAGGAAAACTCAGCACTGTGGCTGTTCCCCTACCAAGGTCAAAAAGAACTCCTGAAAACCTTTTCCTTACTAAAAATAGTATCGGGTTACTCCTTCACAAACAATTCTCCTCCCTCAAGCATGCTGTTAAATATCCAAATTCTGCCCAGACATTCCCCTAATCTTTCCACACACACTTAGCTGTGCTTCTGTCTCCAACTGACAGCAAGCATCAATACCTTTCTTTTTCTTTTTCCCAGCTTTGAGTTTTTTGCGACTGCGGCTACTACGGCTTGTAGATCCATCTGAAACAGAGTAGCTGTTGATGCTGGCGTCATCAAAGTCTGACTCCACATCCAGATCATCATCTTCACTCTGAGGTAGGTAAGAAAAAAAGCTATGTTACTCAGGCACGCATGCTGGGGGCAGCAATCAGACATGCATCCCAGCATTTCTAGCACATCATCACCTCCTCCTCAGAAGGTTAAGGAAGGAGCATCACTTACTGATGATCTTTTACGCTTGGAACCAAATCCTCCCAGTTTGATTTTCAGAGGTGCCACCTTCTTTGTTTTAGGTTTCTTGATATCAGGAATACGAGGACTGGCCTTTGGCTTCCGCCGGGCATTGGGTCCTGGGAACAGAGGAGCCTGCAAGTCAGAAGGACTACTGCCTTGACACCACTCACCCTCCACCATCCTGCCAGAGTCTTCATCTCACCTTTGCCCTCCTTTGTCTTGGCTTTCCTGAGTGGCACATCTACAGGGGGCTGCGGCAGGACAGCATCCACATTTGTCACCATGCTCTCCACTACCGCAACAGCTGCAGCTGCAGCAGCTGCCACAGATGCACCTGAACTTCCCTTGAAGGGGTTGTTTGTGCTAAACTCCCTCCATTTGGCTCCCAGTACCATCATCATCTTCGACACTGCTATTTTAGGGTTCTTGGCTGCAATAAGCGGCCTGTGTACAGTTAAGGAAGAAAGAAAGAGTTACCGAACCACCCTGAAATCTAGATCATTATTCCTCCCCGTCGCCACCCCCATCAGCACCTCTATCTCAAACTACATTCCTTTCTAATCTCTGATCTCAACAGCCAATGAATCTCTCCACTCCCATCCTTCATTCTGTGTGGAGGATGCAAACGCTCAGGGGCTTGGAAAGTTAAATGGAATTTAGCGTACTAGGGAAGAAAGGGGACTGGGAGCAAGGACTTGCATCACCTCGATCACTGAAAACAAAAAAGACGCGGATCAATTATTTTACTATTGCTTCAGTTTTTGCTCTAGGTAGGATGCTAGTGTCTCTAGTGTGCCTTGAGGTTCCAAAAAACAAGGAACCTAGTCCTCGTCCCATCTCTTTTTTTGCTCCAGAGTCCTTCCAAGTGCAGGCTTGCAGTTCACCTGACAAACTGGCTGAAAGCTTTGTAGTTGGTGAGAGTGCGGTAATCCTCCTCTGTGAAGATATGGTCAATATCCTCCATGCCCCAATCTTCCAGGAGCTGAGCAGACGACTTTGGCTCCTGTGCAAAGAGAATCGCAGCAACTCTGAGAAAAAGCTCTAGTTCCGCTCTAGGCAAGAGCGGAACCTCCACACATCTACGGATGACCCGATGGGTCAGGACCAGGGGATTCTTTTCCCCCTGTCCGCTTATCACTGCCATAGGACACAGCCTCGGTGGAGGTGGGAAAAGTCTTTGGATTCAATATACATTCTAGGTGTATTTAAGGCAGAAGAGGGGAAGGAATGCAAGGTGGGAAAATGGTCAAGTCAAGCAGGTCTAGTGGAGGAAGAGGACACTGAACAGCCACAACTCCATCTGCCATCACAAATGGAGAGCATAATGATCCCCAAAATCAGATACATGGGAATGAGGAGCAAGCAGTCAGTCAGCAGGGTAGCTTCTCACCTTCGAGTCATCATCTTCTTCCTCTTCTTCCTCCTCCTCCTTGCGCTTGGCTTTGTTCTTCTTTTCCTTCTTGGGCCCTAATTTCTTCTTTTTCTTCTTCCCAGGAGTGTAGTCACTGCCCTCACTGTCAGAGCGCAGAACCTCCTCTTCTTCCTCCACAAACTCATTCCCCTCACCAGAGCTGTCCCCCAGCTGGGGAGGGAGAGAGAAGATCAGGCAGCTGTGAGAAAACACCCTGGATAAGCACTAAACACCACACTCTCCCCGAGCTCTAGAGGGTTCATACAAAGGATTGCTGCCACAGGCCAACAACAGCAGTAAGCACCCTCACCCCACATACCCATATTTTAGAGCATGACCATAGGCATCCTTTTCCTCACCTCCTTCTTCTGACGCTTGCTGAGCTTGGGCACTTTGGGTTCCTTTAGTTTCTTGGGCTTCTTCTTCTTCTTGATTTTGGGGGTGTCAGCCTCTGACAGAAGCTCTTCTTCTGGCTCTTCTTCAGGCTCTGGAGGGGAAGAGGCAACATGTCTCATTCAAACCCCATCTGTGCACTACAGCATAACCCGCTTCTCGTAGAGATCACTCAACTTGCCTACTTCTTGCTACACACTTAGAAAAACAAACGTGTTTACAACCGCTTACTCCGTTACTGTTCACAACGAATACTAGGTAATCATATTGTAAGTTAACCACTGCAGGTGGTTTTCACCCTCTCCCGAACACCACTCATTTCCACAATATTCCTTCTCCAAGCAGAGCTGCATTCTGATCTTGGGGACCAGAAGTTTGCCATAACCCAACGAGAAGAGGAAAGAGCATAGAACAGATGGCCACATCTAAAGGAGTCAAAATGAGGAATACACTGGAGAACCTGACTAGGATACTGCTTCAGTCCACGGGTCTCCAGGAGAGAAACCCACAACTACCTAGCCTCTTCAGCAGCACCAAGGGTCCGACAGCCCCGTGCAAAACACAGGCCAGTAAGCCACTACTTGTCCTCCTCCATAGGAAAGCTGTTACTCAGCAACTCTATTCCGATCCGGATTTGACACAGCCTTCCCCCAACCCCTTCCCCTCTGCGCCAACAGCTAGCAAGCTCGCTGCCCAGCCAGAGGAACACATGCCAGCTCCCCACCGCCGCAGGCTCCCATCTGTGCATGCCCCCCCTTCCCTGCCTGCCCCCCGCCCGAGGGGCAGGGGAGGCCAGACAGCCCTTCCCTTTGTGGCAGGCTGCGGGAGCCGCCGGGCCACCCGCCCTCCCCTGCCGCCCCGCCCACCGCACACAGCCAGAGTCGCTCCTTCTCCCTCCCAGGGAAAATGGCCTCCTGACCACAGGAGCTGGGCAGGATGGAGGAAGCCACAGGTCAGAAGAGCTACCGCAGCCAGGGGTGAAACGGCAGAGGTCGAGCTCTCGGAACCCGGGGTTCCGCGCCTGGCCCCTGCCATGTTCCCAAGTGATGGATGTCTCTCCACTCCCACGGTCCTGCAACACCGGGTCCTTCAGGGATCCCACCTCTTCTTCTCCCCCAAGTTCTGATTCAGAGCCTCTAGCGTCCCATCCTTTCTAACGTCTTACCTAAAGCTCTCCAGTTTGCAGGGATTTTAACAGTTTTTCTTCACCAACATTTTCCTTACAAGGCTTACTGACAGTCCCCTTCTGCCTAAGGTTTCAGAGGTGCCAGAAAACCCTAGAGCCAAAGCTCAATGAAAAAAAGGCCAAACAAACAAGAAACCAAAAAGCCCACACCACCATTTTCCCTTTCCCATTGCAACATTTCTCTTATATGACGCTACGACACTACAGCGTGAGGTAGTAGGAAAACTCAAACTTGTCTTACAATCCAGCACATCTGTATACACATTATTCCTTTTCCCATGGAAGCAGAGAATCCAGATGTAGGTCCACAGACCAAGTCATCAACAACAACAACAACAAGCCCAAAACAGAAGCGTACCCAGGGCTCTAACTCAAGTCTCATGTTGATGATGAGGATGCAAACACGAGGGCAACGGCAAGGTACAAAGACTACAAGAAAAGCAAAGGTGAGCAAGCAGCACGGAGCAAGAACCACAAGAAACCTCAATAATTGGGTGTGGTGATGAAGGAAAGTGGGTCATGCAACAGCCCAGGGCAGTTTGCTCTGGACGTCAGCCGGTCTGAGTTCCCAGATGAAAGCAAGCCAGGCACCCTGCCCTTTCACATACTACCCCCCTCCCCATTCACAAAATAGGAAACTCGCAGGCATCTGGGTACCCTGTCAGAACTGGACGCTCTGCCTCCACCCCTTACGCCTCCTCGAAGCACGGGCCCCGACAACCTGCAACGGCTTGGAACAAAGTCAGCTCCACCTGACACAAAGCCATGAGCCTCACTGTTTGAAGTAACCCTAGGACTCGGATATCAAAATCCAAAACATACGCCTGACTCGCAGTAAAAAAAAAAAATGACGCTCCCCGGCACGTCATATATTTCACATACTGAGCTTGCGACCGGCATCACCCCCATTCCAGATGCACGCCCTGCAGGCTCTCCATACCTGGATGCTGGGGGATAGCGTTGTTCAACAGGATCTCCATCTCATCATCATCGCTGCCCCCCGAGCACGGTGACGGAGATCCAATGCCCGATGCCATGTCCTCCGAGCTGGGGGAGGCCTGGGCTTCTACAGGGTGCCGTCTTCTTGGCAGTCAGGCCAGTACTTCATCAAAAGAAAGAGAGAAAGTTATAGCAGACCTGAACTCCGTCTCCCCAAGCAATAGTGCTACCAAGAGGATCCCTGAGAAAGCTTAGACAGCAACTTCACTGGATTTGGAGCCTGCGGATGATAGAAACGCTGGCAGCAACTATCAGCTCAGAGTTGCGATGAAGCAGGCTCTGAAGACACTAGATATTAAACTGAGTCAGCAACGCGTCCCCGGCGAGGGCAGCCGAAACAGCTGTCCTGTAGGAAAATCCTCCGGTCCTCTGCAGCCGGGCGCCCTCGGTTATTCCCACCTCGGGCCGGGAGAAGGCGGCGAGGCAGGGAAGGCAGCCGGGCTTCCCGAGGAGGACCTTGGGCCCGCCGGGACGCTGTCAGCGAGGCGCAGGCGGTCGGCGCGGGGCCCGGTACGGCGGACAGCGGCGGAACCGGGGCTGCCGGCAGTCCCCGACTCGCCCGCCCAAACTTGGCGCGCCGGCCCCGGGCCGGAGAGGCAGGCCAGCGTCGCCCTCCTCCTCCTCCTCCTGGGCCGGCCCCACACAAAAGGCCGGGCAGGCTCGGCGGCGCCGGCAGCCCCGCTCCGCTGCCCGCCGCACCCGCGCCCCCGCCCGGAGCGGGGCTGCGCGGCGCAGGGCGGGGGCGGCGGGGGGGGGGGGGGGCAGCGTCTCGGCGGGGCACGGTCGCCCGGGCGGGGGCGCGGGGCGGGGCCGGGGAAGTCCGGCTCGCATGCGGCGAGGGGCCGCCTCTCCCCGGGGACGGGCGCCGGGGCGGGGGCCGAGCGGCAGGCGCCGGCCGGGGCTGCGGGGCCCGGCGGGGCCGCCGCTCCCCGGCGCGGGGTCGGGTCGGGGAGGGAGGGAACGTCCTGCGGCCGCCCGGGCAGGGGGACGGGGACGGCGCGGCCCGAGCGGGAGGGCTGCGGCCGGGGGCCGACGGGGCGCCCGGCGGAGAGGGGCGCCGGCCGGCACGGACGCCCCAGGAGGCGGCGGAAGGCCCCGCCCGCCCTCGTCCCCTCCCGGCTCTCCTCACCCGGCTCCAGACCCCGGCTCCTCTCTCGCCGCCGCCGCCGCTGCTGCTGAAGGGAAAATGGCTCCGGCCCCGGCACCGCCTCTTAAAGGGGAAAAAACCCGGCCAGGCCCCGCCCCGCTCCCGCCTCCATCCCATAATAAGCCCGGGACCCCGGCAACAGGCTCCGCCTCCGTCTCCCCGGCAACCCCCCCCCCCCAAGACATCCCATAATACGCGCCCTCCCCTCAGAACTTCCCACTCACTGCCCGGCCCGGCATCCCATAATAATAACCCCTCCCGCGGGGGAACATCCCATAATACGCCCCCCCCGCCCCCCCTCCCCCCGAAACATCCCATAATACTCCCCACGCTCGCACCCCTTCGCTCCGGCATCCCATAATACTCGACCCCCCACCCGGGACCCCGCGCCGGGGCAGGGCGCCCCCCGCGGCGCGGCCCCTCGCCCGCACGCGCGCCGCCCGGCCTGCCATCCCATAATAGGCGCGTCCCTCCTGTGGGGCGCGCGGGGGGGGCACACTGTAGTAACCCCCAGAACATCCCATAATAGTCACACCCCGGGCGCACATCCCATAATAGTCACCCCCCTCCCCCCCCCGCCCAGGCAGGCATCCCATAATAGTCGCCGGGAGCCACCGTCCAGCCAGGCATCCCATAATACTCGCGGCCGCCCGCCCCGCCGCCCGCGGGGCTCCGCCGCGCCGCCGCCCCCCAGCCCAGCCCAGCCCGCCCCACCTGCCCCGCCGCCCTGCCCGCCGCCCGGCCCCCCGCGCCGCCGTCAAGGGCCCGGCCCCGGCGCGCCGCCCGCCCGCTGACACAGGCCCCAGGCGGCCCGCAGCGGGCACCACCCTCCCCGGCCGGAGGCGCCGGGCCCCCGAGCTGGGGGCCAAGCGCCCCGCTCGCTCCCCTTCCCCGCCCCGCGAGGGGCGAACGGCCCCTGCGGCACCTTTGCGCCTTCACGCGTGCCGGGCTGGGGCCCACGATGCCCCGTCCCGCACGCCCTGCCCAGCCGCCCACAGGGCCCCCCAACGCTATCCATCCCCAGCCCGTGACACCCCGTCCCGCACGCCCTGCCCAGCCGCCCACAGGGCCCCCCAACGCTATCCATCCCCAGCCCGCGACACCCCGTCCCGCACGCCCTGCCTGGCCGCCCACAGGGCCCCCCAACGCTATCCATCCCCAGCCCACGACGCCCCGTCCCGCACGCCCTGCCCAGCCGCCCACAGGGCCCCCCAAGGCTATCCATCCCCAGCCCGCGACACCCCGTCCCGCACGCCCTGCCCAGCTGCCCACAGGGCCCCCAAGGCTATCCATCCCCAGCCCGCGACACCCCGTCCCGCACGCCCTGCCCAGCTGCCCACAGGGCCCCCCAAGGCTATCCATCCCCAGCCCGCGACACCCCGTCCCGCACGCCCTGCCCAGCTGCCCACAGGGCCCCCCAAGGCTATCCATCCCCAGCCCGCGACACCCCGTCCCGCACGCCCTGCCCAGCTGCCCACAGGGCCCCCCAAGGCTATCCATCCCCAGCCCGCGACACCCCGTCCCGCACGCCCTGCCCAGCGGCCCACAGGGCCCCCCAAGGCTATCCATCCCCAGCCTGCGATGCCCCGCAGCGCGGCCACCTCCAGCGTGCGTGTATGCAGGGAGCCCTTTCACAGCCTCCCCGCCTGCGACGCGAGGCCTCCTCCTTTCCCGACGGCTGGTACCTGCGGAGCCATCTATACCCCAAGGAGACACGGCATCTCCCCGTGCTCCGCTCCTCCCTCTCACCCCATACCTAGCACCGCACGCCACTCCCTGCTGCGGCCCTCCGCCAGGAAGCCCATCATCACTTTATATGGACCTAAACAGTCCACAGGTACAAACGTACCCCAATTACACGCGTGCAACTGTACCGTTAATTTCTCATCAAACAAAATCGCATCCCACAAGGCCACCTATCCCCCGTTTAGCATCTTCATAACACCACCAATCTCAACAAAGCGTCACGGTCCTGTCCATCTCTCCCGGTAAACACGCGGGTGTCAACGACGGCGCTCATTCCTCCTCAAACGAACGCCCCCGCTGCCCCGTGCCTGAAGGTGCATGTGCACGTTTTGTCCCGCCGCAGTGAAACATCCCGGCACACAAGTGGAGGATTTACTGTTACAGACTGCGACAGGTCATTACAGATCCCGTAACGCGATCCGTGCTTTGTCTGCCAAACCATGCCAAAAATTATGTCCACGCATACGCCGGGCATGCAGGTATTCCGTAATGCCATCCCACCGCCTCTGCCGCGTGCCCGAGTGTCTCGGACTATCAGCAAACTCTCCCCTACCTGCTCGCGCAGCCCACCTCCTCGCGCCTGCACGTCTCTGCTGAGATACCGTCACGCTCCGCCATCTCCTCTGCATGCCCATCACCGCCATGTGCTCCAGCGCGGTCCCGCAACACCAAATACGCGCGCAGCCACTCCGCCGCACGAGCCACCCCTCCCGCGCACCTCCTTCCCACCTTGCCAGCAAAGACTACACCGTACGTCCCAAAATACCATTGCGTTATTCACCTTCTAGCACGTATAGAAATCCCACGCGCCCTCCAGCCACCCGCAGTACGCACACGTGCGCTATCCCTGTCTGTACACCTTCGCCTGAATGACGATGACGTTATCGTTTATCTCAGCTCCACGGAGGAAAAGCAGTGGGGAGAAGCCACGCTACTATTCCACAGATGCTATCCATCCTCCACATGGATCGAGCGTAACGGAATATCCAGCCCTACAGAAACGTACGGTGGATAACGCCACCGCCAAACTCACGCGGACCCCCGCGGGACTTTTCATTCCCTCTTTTGTGCGCTGACAGCCGTAATCCTCTCTAATAGGAGCCAGGCGGACAGCCGCACCGAATTCCCGTGCGGAGCAGCCCGTTCCCAGCCAGTGAGGGCCGGACTCCGCATGTACCTCTTTCTTCCGGTGGTTTGGTGAGAGGTCGGACGCGGGCGAAGGCCCCGCAAAGGGAGTTAGTTACTGGGGCTGTCTCTACAGGTGCCCCCCGACGATCTTGCTGGCAGGGTTACAATCCGGAGAGGGCTGTTCGCTACTGGTTAGGCAACGCGCACCCCAGAGCCTCGCTCACGAAAGCACCAAGCTTCCCAACGAGCCACCGCTCCCCTGAAATCTTCCTCTGTGCGACACCTGAACACATTTTTATCATGAATGCCCCCAAGGTTCCCCACCTCGCCCCTAACTCCTTTTTCTTTGAAACTTGAAGTTTCTCAGTCAGCAGAAACCTTAATTTTCACTCTAAGAAAATCCACGCAGGATATAAGCGATTATGATTAAGGTGTTTTTAGTGTTTGTGAGGGCCAAGTAGATTAAATGGATTTAAAAAAACCAGACTTCTAAATGTTTTCCTTTGATGATAACACCGCGAGATAGATTTCCAGCTGTTTGGCTGCTTTAAACCTGGAAGTTGCCCTACCTTACGGTGGTTTGATTACTTACCCAGTTTAACTGACTCTTTTGAGTTTACAGCGCTTCGCTTGGCAACAATTGCAGCCAGATCTGTGTAATATAACCTTCCCTACCTGCTGATGGGCGTCAACCACCCCAAACAACCCCACAGCGCACTTCCGTTGGGGAAAATGCCAGCAACATCCCCTCGCTTGGGTGCCGTGCCCGTCTTAGGGAAATCCAAACTACCCAGAGGACCCTCCACACTCCCCTGCCCAGCTCTGCTTCTGAGGACAACTGGGCGACGCGGGCTCTACGCCCCCACAGCACCACGCTGGCGCAGCCTCTGTTTCAACGATTTCTGTAGTTTTGTGCATGGTCCGAGTCACGCGGGGTTCGGGTCCCAGCCTGGGGACCCAGGAGAGAGTCCCTGCCCCACCCTCCTCCACCTGGCAGGCAGCCTCCCTGGCCCAGGCTTTTATCAGGCCCACAGCTCTTTCTTGGTTTCACTTTTGGCAGAGACCTGTTCCTCCAAGGTAACAAGAAGAGCGAAGCGTGACATCGTTTCACCCTGGTACTCCGTCGGTGTTTTCACTCGGGCGTGAATGGAGGCCAGAAACCTCCGTCCAGGGTATTTCGGTGCTGCCCAGCATGGGAGGCAAGGGTGGAGGGGAAGGGACTCCAGAGCACTTCGGACAGAAGGGAGACTTTCCAGGCTAGCGTGAACCGTTCGTCTGCAGGACACAGATAACAGACTGACTCACTGGTGCTGCAGACAATGTGATCTCAGAGGTCAGTTTATGGTCTCGCAGGTTATTGTCTGTTAGCTCCTTTCGTGTCCAGTAACAAAGCAGAGGTGTTAATGGGTTTAGATGCTGGACGCTGTGATGCTGCCACAGTTTTGCTTCATTTGGGTGCCGGGATACAGACGTACTTCTGGTTTACTCTTCATTTTTGCTGTTCCTCTGACTGAGGGTTGCTCTAGCCTGCCTGTAGTATCAGTTTTGTCAGGCTACATGCAACTGCTAACATGAAAAATATCTTTCAGTATCTGTGCAAAACTGGTGTCATTCGATGTATCCTTAAATGTGATGCTGTTCCTCAAGGATGCAGGTACATTCCACCTCTTCCTTTAACCTAGTTTTCACCATTTGTAGCTAATGTGAATGGACTTACGCCTTGTGGTTTCTACTCAGCAGCCCTGTAGGCTCTCCCGATCATACTGATGCTTGCCATGACTCTCAGCTGAGGTCTTAGAGCTTCTGCCAAGAAACCTTGAAGATCTCAGGATTTCTGAGAAGTCTTGCCTTTTGTTTTTCTTTGGTAAGGCAGAGGATGTTGCCCTAGACCATTTTGAGAGGGGAGAGGTATCAAACTCCCAGATGAGTAACTTTTACTTTGAAGTTAGTAAGAAACTGGTCCAAACTTCCACTCAATATTCAGTTGTTGTCCCAGAGTCTGTGTCTCTTCGACCCCGCTCCCCCTCATTTTAAACTATCTTGTGAGAATCCTGTCCCCCCAGTTGTCAAAACAATTGCCCCGAGCTCCCCAAGTCTTCCCCAACACTACAAAGCTCTTTCCTCTGCCTAAGATACTCTTCTCCCCTTCCAGATTTCTGCAAAGTCTCCATGGCCAGCTAAGGAAATCTAAATGATCTGGTTTCATCTTGCTTTCTTCACCGTGCCCCCCACCCTCATTCTATTTTTTGTTGTTGTTGGTTTTTCACAGAGAAGCATGAGCTTACTTGTTTAGCACAATGGAAGTATCTTTGCTTTGATATCAGACATGGAAGAAAATGACACAAGAAATAGTCTCCTTGTCTTGTGGAGAAGACACGAGAGCCCCTCCTGTCATGTGCAAGAAGCTGCTCCTGCAGCAAACAAATGCCACTGGAACAAGAGGCAGAGAGAGACTTGCACGCAGAGAATCTGGGAGTACACAACCAGAATGACATCAAGATCCACTGAACAGAGGATGCGTGCTTCTTTTTTGAGAACAACGCCCTAGTGCCAATGGAGGATCTAGTCTCTCTAATAGCCACCTAGGTGAGGACTGCCCATGTGCCAGCATGACTCTGCATCTACTTCCCGTTAGAAGAACGGCAGTTCAGACTTCACTCGGCGCTCGTCATGAGCCCCGTCTCCTGTTTTGCCAGGAGAAGGAGGGGGCAGGGTGAATGGCGTGGCCGTGCAGCCGGAGCCACACCACGTCAGCCAGACGTGCACGGTGCATGAGGCAGGGCTGGCAGCAGAGAACTGAGGTGGGGGGAGAGAAAGGGAAGATCGGGGATTGCTCAGCCCCCCGTAAATCTGAAGTGTTGATCGATCTCTCTGCTTTGCTAGTTTGCTCACTTTAAAAAACATCACGGACGTACTTGGTACGACACCTATAGCTAAGGTTACTTGTTATTTTCCGTCACAAGTCTGTTTTCAGTTACGCAGAACTTTGCCAGACATCAGACATTCAGATTTGAATTTTCCATGTTTACCTTCACCTTCTTTTTCTGAAGATGGAGGCACTTAGTAAGATGTTAAGAGACAAATGTTATTTTGCAACTGTAAAAATTTGACTTTGCAACATCACCAGTCTTTTAACATAGAACTTTGTATATAATGAATAATGAAAGCTGGAAGCAATACCCAGAAGTTAAGGATGCTTATTAGTTATCATTTTTAGGTTCCCGTTTCCCTAAAATGCCTTGGATAGATGCCTCGCTCCCCTCTTCATGAAACAAAGGGTTGAATCCAGCCAGAGAAGCGGCAAGCAGGGTCTCACAGGGACTGCAGTAATGGCCTACTGGTTCAAGCTGTCTGGATGGCAATTCTGCGATACCTATTTTTGCATCCTGTATTAGAGCTGGTGCGTGCTGGCAAAAATCACTAACAGTGAAACACACCTCCTCTTGAGCTCAGTTAACAGAAATACTGAAAAAATAGGCTGGGACAGACTCCTCCGTCATCTCCTACCTTCAGCTGCATCTGGGAGAGGTGTTTCCAGCACTGCAGCCAGCAACAAACTGTGCCGCAGGAAACAGTGCAAATAAACCTAGAGGTTGTATACCCCATTCGATTGGGTGTGAACCCCACTGCTGCTGAGCAGAGCTGACGGGCTGGGGTTTGCTTGAGAAGGACACGCCAGACTCCGATCTCAATGGTGATGCCTACTAAGCCACCTCCAGCTCAAAACCAGCCAGAGGTTTGCAAAGCTGCCAGAGCCAGGAGCGTCTGGAGGAGGTTTTCTCTTGTCCCCTAACAGGCAACAACCAGCCAGGTAACTTGGGGGCCGTGCCCTCAGCGCAGAAACCGATGATCACGTACCGGGTGCTGCTCCGAGAGGAGCTACTCGGGGACGACGGGTCACGCTTTGTGCCCCGCGTGCGCACGTTTCTTCAATCTGAAGCTGCCAGCTCCTAGCTTTGTGACGCTTGGGACTTCCAGGGCAAGTTTTTTTCTTAAAAATAATAACAAAAAAAGATACATTTGATACATTTGGGACCAATGTTTAAGCGCCTTTCTTACTGCGAGTCACTGGGGTGCTCTGGAGCCCCAGTTTGAAGGGATGGGGTTCTGTCCCTTCCTCAAGCGGGAAGGCACGGGCAAGCAGGCTCCCGGAGGCAGCAGCCTCGCCGTCCTGGGGACCCAGCCGAGGATTTCCACCAAACCCACGCGAAGTTGGCAGCCTCGGCCCCCGCCGCGGCCTCGCTCCCTGCCGGGGCCCGCCTCCCCCCCCTGAGGGGCGGTAGGGCCCAGGCCCCCCGCGGCCCTCCCGGGCAGCCCCACCCAGCCGAGCCGGCCGCATCCCATAATAGTTCACAAAGGCGAGTCCATCCCATAATAGCCACCCACGGGAAATGCTCCGTAGCAACCGCCCCCCCACCCCACCCCACCCCCACCCCGTGAGGCAGCCATCCCATAATACCCCGCCGGCTTTATTGGTTGTGACTGCTGAGGGGCAGGGGAGGGCCAGGGGCCCCGGGGCGGGCGGCCCGGCCGCGGGCACCGGCGGGACGGGGCTGAGGGGGGGGCACGGACAGGGAGCCTGGCTGGGGCTGCGCCCACATCCCATAATATCTACCCACACCCCCCCCGCCACGGCCGCTGCATCCCATAATATTTCCCGGGGAGGCAGCTCGCCGAAGGTACAGAAGCATCCCATAATAGTCGCCCGGTCACACGCGCTGGGAATGGTGCCATCCCATAATAAGCCCCTCGCTCCCCTCACGCCGTTTGCGGCCGGCCCTGCCATCCCATAATAGCCGCCTGCTCCCCCCCGCCCCCCACGGGGCATCCTCATCCCGTAATACTCTCCCAGCGGCAGCGGGGCCTGCCATCCCATAATACTCCCTGCCACCCACCTGCCCCCCTCCGGTCGCGGGAGGCCTCGCCATCCCATAATAGTCGCGGCTCGCCCTCCCCCGCCGCAGAAGGCCTTGCCATCCCATAATACTCGCCGCTTGCCCTACCTACCCCCCCCCCCCCGCCCCGGGCCTCGCCATCCCATAATATCCGCGGCTGAGGCCTGACCCCGTGGGCCGGACCCCGTCGGCCCCGCTCGCCGCGGCTGCTGCCCGGCCGGGCTCCCCGCCGGCCCCGTGCACCCCCTCCGCCTCCCCGCTCCCCCCCCCCCCGCCGCCACCGGGCCGCCTCGCCCCGGCCTCGCCGCCCGCCTCCGGGCTGGCTTCACCCTCGCCCCGCGGGCGGCCCTGCCTGCCGCCCCGGGCCCACCGCTGCCCCAGCGCTCCCGGGCTGCCCGCCTCGGCCCCGCGCCCTCCCAGAGCCTCGACCGGGGTGCCCGCAACCTGCGCCAGGCCCCTCGCCCCGCTGCTCGGCCCTCGGCCTCCTGCCGCCCCGGCCCGGGCGCTGCCCGCTGCCCCCCGGCCACCCTGCAGTCAGCAGAGAAGCACAAAGCCGCAGCAAGCGCCGCATCGTGCCGCTCAACGGCAAGGCGGTTGTGCACCCGCTCCGGGCAGAGCCCCGTGGGGCCACGCTGGCATGGCCTTCATGACCGCCCAGCCCTGACCTAGTTTGCCGGGTGCCGTGCTGCCATCCGGAAGGCCTCCCGCTCCTCGCCCGTGGCTGCCATGTGCAGCGTTTCGGTCGGCTCGCAGAAAGCTTTGCCGTCCGCTCGCATCCGCGTTATCGCGGGTGTGCTGTGGAAGATTACCCCTCATCCCACCCTCCGCTCGCGTGAGCGTCTTTTACATCCGAACACGGTTTTTACCGTTGCCTTTGGGTTTTGCTTTCAGCCCCATGGCGGCTTTTGCGCCCCTGTTGTACTTCATGTTTATTACGGGCTCGTGGTAGCGTTTCTGAGCTGCGCGGTGCTTTTGCTGGATGTATTCGCTACCCATCCTTACATGAACGGCTCAGCACCTCCCGCATTTACTTCTTGCTAAAGCCAGCAAAAGCATCCCGATATCTAAGGGAGGAGTAGAAAGCATAAACCCCCAAAAGCTGAAATAACGACGTGTAAAAGGTTCGCGCGCGGAAAAGAAGCAAAGGAAACATAATTTCCCACACCCTGAATGGAGGCTCCAAAATGACAGACTTGGTGGGGGACACGTATCCGGGCGGGCTGGGAAACAGTAGTACACGGTGGGAAGGTAACAAGGTGTTTCCTTGGCGCTAAGTGGGGTGGGACGCAGCGAAGGCGCCCGCGTCCCTTCGGTCAGATCCCCACAGAACACACGCGGGGATGGGGTTTTCGAGCAGCAGCAAGTTTGGACGCGGCGGCGGGGAAAGGCGGGAAGGATTCTGTTTTCCCAGCGAGAAACCCGCTGCCGCTGCTTCAGGGGGGAAGGCTCTCCACCCAGCCTCGTCCCGGGGAAACCAGAGAAGGGGTCTGCTGGGAGCACGCCTGTGACTGGGTGCCCACCGGCAGCCCCGTTGCCCGTCGCTGGCACACCGGTGAGGTGTGGTCCCTTTGTCTGGTGGCTTTCCGGCGGCGGATGCCGGAGCCCCCGTCGCAAACTCCGTGTTTTACAGGGAGTCCCCCTGTGGCAGATCTGTTAGCAGGGAAAGCGTCTGCAGGGGATCGCAAGGCGGCGGAGGATGCAGCCTGCGCAGTGCTGTGCGTTTTCTTCTGCCTAGCATACATTTTGTTCGCGGATGATCTTCTGGCGTCGGTTAGAAACGAGCAAGTGACCGCACGCAGCGCTCCACCGTCTTGGAGAAGGAGCTCTGGACTCAGAGCCTGGAAGCACCGAGTCCTTTTGACAAGCCTTCCCGCTCAGTGTTTTTCACCTTTCTGTGTGCTTGGGCACCCACTAAGTAGGTCTCAAATCTGCCTTTTCGGGAAGATAGCTGACTTTCACTTCTTTTACGCCGAGAATAACCGAAGGGCCAAGCGAGGTCACGTCGGGCTGATCCGACACAGAGCTTTAGTTCGCAACGTATGGTTCGTTCTATACCATCTGCATGTGACGTGTTTAGATCAACATTGCACCTGTTTAATAAAACGCTGAGAACGCCTAATGCAGAGGAGGAGCTTAACCTGCTCCAAGCGTGGCTTTGATGGGATAGATCCGCGGTTCGGGCACACGCTCACTTAGTGGAAATCCGTCGCAGTTTGGGTGCTCCTGTCCCCTGGCTGTCCGCTACTGACCTACTGCCGTAGAAGTTGCTCCTCTCTCGGCTCCGGCGACAGAGCAGAAGACGTGCGTGCCCGCTGCCTGCTCCGGCGTGAAGTCCGTCACTTCACGGCGTGACAGCTGCAGGAGGAGGTCTGAGCTAAGGAAGCTGGTCCGAGCTCAGCGGCTGTGCTTGGACCCCCACCGGGGCATCCCACTTTTCAGGGCTGGCCTGCCCTGCCAGCAGCCGTTTCCTCCTCTCTCCTGCACGCCCTCCTTCCTCTCCTCCCGTCCTCCTCAGCCCCCCTGGCAGCTCCTGTGCCGTGCAGCCGTCCCCCTCTTGCACCTTTCACGGAGAAACAGGGCAACTGCTACAGCCGGGCTGCTACCCCAGGGAACAGGAGCCGTATTTCTGCAGGGGCGAGAGCTGCCGCTCAGCGCCAGCGTGCTGCAAGCGAGCACAGGAGGGGCATTAGTGGCCCGGGCAGCGAGCCACGCCAGCCCGCGGGCTCTCCGTTTGATTGCACTAAGTGAACAGGTGCCTCATCCTTTACTTTAAGAACTCGCCAAATTTAATCATACCACTTCAAAATGTTCCATCTGAGGTGAGGCTTGAACATGTCCACTGCAGCCGTTTTTAGACGTGTAAGGAGACTGTTTTGAGATGGATGGATTTACACTGGTGACACTGCTAACAGACCAACCGTATTATGAAAAACTCCAGGTTTCAGGTTTGCCCTTCTCTCTTTGCAAAGAAATATCGCGGGCTTTGTGTGTGACGTAGCTGTTTCCAGCCACCAGGCCCCATTTCTCCACCTGCCCCGCAGTTCAGACAAAGCTGCTGAGAAGGCACGTTCTACAGCAAAGCAAGTGCCGTATTCCTGCCTTATCTGAAGTTGCTGGGAACAGCGATGTGACTGATCCCCGCGTGGCAAGTTCAAACTGCAGATTTTTGCAAGGAGAAAGTTACCAGCGGAGCTGGAATTAGGCTGTCCGGGCATTCCTGCTGTAAGCTGTTCGGTTGCTTGTAACTTTTATGATTGGAGCTGAAATTTTCCGTTCTGGCTGTCTGCCTACATCTGATTTTTTATAATTTTTTTTTTCTTTTTAAATATGGCTTCTGCCTGAACATTTAATCTACTGGGGGAGGGGGGGGGCAGAGAAAACCATTTTGGCTTAGACCGTTGAAGTGTACGTTAAAAAGAACAGCCCTTTACTACGAACAATTCCAGACCAGGTGCTTCGGAGGAGGAAGCTAAAGCCTACGAGGGAGAGCTGTCCTCGCATCGGAGCTACACTGCTCACCATTCCGAGAAAAATCCATGTGAAATTTTGATAAACGATAAGCCTTTAAAAAAAAAAATTAAAAAAATCCAGTTCATGTAGGCTCTGTAGAGACACTTTAGACTTTCACCGTGCGGTTCTTCAAAGACCTTCCTTCACTGACCGCTGCCTCACGGGAGGGATAAGCGTACATGCACGTTGTAGGGCTGCGGGGGGAAAGCCACCCATCTTCTGCAACCACGGAGCTGCCAGAGCAAGCACCCAGTCGCTGCTGACTGCTCCGGGCCAGGCAGGGCGAAGGAGGAGCCGGTGAGTGCGAGGAGGACAGTGAGTCCCTCGGGGAAAGGCAGCACGGAGGATAGACGAGGGCAAGGAGCCTAGTGATACTAGAACTGGTGTGGGGGTTAAGACAGAAGGAGTTATTGGAAAATGAAGGGGTGGAAAAGGGAGAAAAGAACCTTGACTGGCTGAATAATGCAACTAGATTGAAAATCAAAATACATGGTGTTAAAAAATGTCAAGGCTGATAGCTGTAGTGGAAGCAGGGCCTAGAGCGAGGGAAGACTAGGACAAGTTGAACAAGCAAGATAGTCTTGGGAGCTGTGGAGAAAGCAGGAGGTAAGGAGCAGGTGAAATGAGGAGAAAAGGGGAGCTAAAAATGGTGGGACGGGTATAACAACACTGGACCTGGAGAGAGGAGAGAACAAGCCGTCATGGACTCATTAAGGAGCCAGAGGACAGGACGAGCGCTCAGATAAGGGAGCAAAGAGATTTGAGGCGGAAGGGTGGGCAAGGAGCCGGCCAAGGAGCCGGCCAAGCAAGCACCAGCGTCTGTCCTGTTCTAGGGGCATAAGCAAACCCTCAGGTTCCTGCATCCCATCATTCCTGAGTGGTGGTTCAGGAATGCTGAGGCTGGCAGCACTGCTACTGTGAAGCGCTAAAGGAGAGGAGGAAAGAGAAGAAAGAGTAAGATGGAGGGGATGCTACACCTCCCCCCCCCCAGCTGCACATAGGAACAATCTCAGATGTTAAAGTTGCTCTTCAAGTCTTTCCGTTACCATCTTCTTTAACACAATTCTTGTGTCCACAGCCAAGTAAACTCCACCAGCCAGCCAAAACAAGGACATTGCACCTTACCAACAAAGTTTCCCGTTTAGCCTGCAGTAGTTGCATGTACAGCCGAGTGGAATCTCTCTGTAATTTGCCCCCTTTCATGGATGCTCAGGATATTTTTTTCTTTCTTCCACCTCCCCCCCACCCCGAGAAGCTGTGGGAGCAACAAAACATAAGAAAGAGATGGTGACTTTCCTTGACCAGCTTTCTCTTCAAACTTGCAGCCTGGGAATCACTCCCTCAGCTATTTGGGGAAGGGGTTTGAGGTGGATTTGATGCAGGTTTGGTGCAGGACAAGGAATATCAATTGGCACTCATGAGCTACAGGAGATCGGGAAGCTGTAAGCTCTGAGTGGCTGCAGGTTTGGACACAAAGCAAAGCTCCATCTCAGATTCCAGAAGCATCCATCTCTGTGGCATGAGCCCAAAGAACGGAGACAAAAGGACATTCTGGACATTTTCCCTGGCATCCAAGCAGAGAGACAGTGCTACGAAGATCCTGTGTTCTTGGTAGGGTCGCTGTGCTGTCCGCATCTCAAAATGCTCCTCTGGTGAGGAGCACCAGCATCTTCTCCCGCAGGTCTCAGAGCCTGTCCTGTTCCTTTCAGGCTTTGTTGCAGTGCAGTGTCTGGCGTCTCACAGGCAACCCTGGCAACCTGAAACGTAAAGCAGGATGACAACCCTCCGCAGCACCCAGCTGCTACCAGAAACTCTGCACGGGGAAGAGCTGTCTGTCAGACTTTGAGCTCCCCACCCACCCACCGCCCCGCTCAGCCCCACAGGCAGGAAGAGCGGTGCAAAGCTCGGACGGATCAAACCGTCAGCGCTGAGGAGGTTATTTGTCAGGATCACTAACACCGTCTCCGTGCTAAACTCCAGCCTGCAGGAAACACTTTCGGTTTTAAATTATTTTTTATTTTTTACATTGGTGAAGGCTACCCCCTACAGAAGGCTACGGAAGTCGACCCAAGGATGGAAATAGAAGTGGTGGAAAAGGCAGGCACAGTCCACTTCAGCCCATGTTTTGCTGGCCCTGGGAAGTTGTTCTCACAGCTGAATTATGGTTTTGGTGCAAAATGCCTCAGCTTTTTGGAAGACAGCAGTTTTTCTTAGTACTTTCAGACTGCGTGCCTAGAAAATGACATGAGGAAGAAGAGCACGGAGGGAACGGAGTAGCACAGGGTCGGGTTTGAAGAAAGCAAACTGGAGAATTTTATGTACGACAGGGCCCTCCCAAGCTTCAAAAATAGCTCAAGCGATGAGCCTGACCATTTCCCTTTGAAGCATCGATGTCACCCTGCCTGTGGCAATGATCCACTTATCAGAATGACGATACATTGCTACTGGCGGTTGCTCTGAAACAGCTAAAGTCAATAAATACCATTTCTAAATTAAGTAGCCAGAGAATTTTCCTATTGCTTCTCCTATATTTAATTCTTCCTTGTCCAGAAAGTCACGGTGTCTCACCCGCTGGCTTCCCTTTCCCTCACTATTAGAAAGGACAAAGTGCAGAGTGACAGAACGACCCACGTCACCTTTTTGTCTGTCTTACCCTTTTACTTTCTAAATTTCTCGTTCGTATTACCTCTGAACTAAGATGGCATTTCCCCATTGATTATAGCCGTCAGCTCTTTGGCTAGGTAATAAACTGCATCCAACCAACCGCCAGATCTCACTAGTATTTTTCTGTCCCTGCGTTTCTTCCCGACTAATTCCCCACATCCCTTCCCTCCTCTGGAGGCAGGTCCTCGTGGAGCACCGTGTGTGCGTGTTGGTGGTTCGGGTTATGCTCCAGATGCGCAAACAAGGCACCCAGGCCACGAAGGCAACCTCCAATTCCCAGGCCGTGTAACTAATGCCTCGCTACCCATCGCAATGCACGCCGAAACCAAGCCAGCTTGTGGCAGCGCCCATCCTTTCCCTGCTTACAAATTGTCGCCGGGAATTTCGGCAAACGCTAGCCAGCCATCCTTACTACGGCTGCGGGAGTCTCCCGCACGTCTCCCAGATTCAGGGCCCTCATAGCACCCAGATTCAGGTCTCCCATAGCACCTGCCGCTCCCCCCGGCTCCGCAGCCAGCCGGGCACATGGCAATGCTTTCAGTGGCTGCACGGCAGCGACAGCCATCCCTAAGCCATAGCAGCATGTTTCCCCAGAGCTGCTTTTTTTTTTTTTTAACCTCCCTGTCCCCTCTGTAACTCTGTAACAGGGGGACTCCAGCGCTGCAATCATGCAAATCGTCCCACCGGGTTTTTTGTAATGCTAATTATATCAGATGCATGCTCATCAATGAGAACGCCTAATTCCCCTTGCTCGTTATCTAGATGTCGCACACTGATACAGAAACAGCTGAAAAATTCATCTCCTCGCAACACGGTGTTTGCGGACCCCTTGCCGCCACCTCCGCAGCCCCTGCCTCCGCCCCGGAGCCCCCAGGTGATGCTGGATGTCTGCACGTGCACCGCGTTGTCCCCGAAAGCCACCGCTCCTTTGCCCCTTCTTGCAAAGACTCTCGGCTTGAGACTTTGGCGTTCGAGTCACAGGACTGCTTAGGTCTTCTATTTGTGACTGAAATCAGTAGGAGTGACACAAAGAATGTGTATGTGCTGTATAGCACTCCGAAAAGTGACATTTGAAGTAATTCAGAACATACATTTTAGCTACTAAGTTTCCTGCCGATAAATAGTAATAATACCGTATGGGCTTATGGGCCACTTGTGACAGGAGTTAATTCAAATTTATGAAGCTGTTGGATGCAGGGATGATAAACAGAAAAGCACGGGAAGATCAGTCGCCCTGCTTGCAGAATGGCGCTCGGGTATGTGCAGTGAGTAGCTGATGCATTTGTATACTGCATGCCGAAAGAAAAAAGGAGAAAAATAGCAAACAGCTACTTTTTTTTTCTCTGCGAGCGGTGTTCTTCCTACGCGGGGAACAAAGAAGGGACTTGGTGGAGCAAACAATCTGTCATTGTGTAACCAAGGACAACCGTGACACCTATGCCGAAGGAGCCCACAGGGAGAAAACTAAGCCCGGTGTTTCCGAAGCCAAAGCGCAGGGCTCCGAAACCTTTTTCGGGTGCGTGTTTTCCTCTGCTGCGGCGCTCCCTCAACCCGCGAGCTGGGCATTTGCCAGGCTCTGATGGGGTGAAACCCTCATGGCAGACACCGACCTGTGCGACGGGCCGGATCGCTTTTAAACGCTTTTATTGCTGTTGCTTCTCCGTTCTCCACCTGGTACCGGGGTGTTGCTGTCCTGACCACGAACTTTAACTCCCCGCTCCCGGGGGAGACGCACCCACACCTGTACATCTGTTTTACAGCTTCCTCCCTTTCCCACCGTCATTTATGTTTTATTTCGGGCGGTTTTAATTGCTTTATCCCAAAGGCTGCGCGCGCGTGAGGAGGGAGCGAGCACCCTGCCCCGCCGCAGGGTAACGCGGGGCGACCGGCACCGATGCCTGCGGTCCCGGCGAGGCAGCCCACGGCCGGGGAGCCGCCGGGGAGCCACGGCGCCCGCTCCCCCGCTGCCCCGCCCCGGTAGAGCCATCTCCCGCGCCCTTGCGAAGCGCAGGCCGCGGCGGGCGCCGGGCTGCGGCGGAGGGGCCTCGAGGCGCGCCGCCGCCGCCGCCAGGGGCCGCTGTCGGCCGCGGAGAGCGCGAGCGGGGCGGGGCGGAGGGGGGGGGCGGCCCCGCCTCCTCCCCCCGGCTCGGGGCCGCCCTCCCGCCGGCAGCGGAACCGGGGGGGGGGGGGGGGGGGGCGGTCCCCCGCTTGTGTCTGCCGCCGGGGGCTCGGCGCGGGGGTCTGCGCGGGTCGTCCGGGGAGGCGCAGAGTGACAGAATCACAGAATCTTTAAGGTTGGAAAAGACCTTTGAGATCATCAAGTCCAACCACCACCCCAACCCCACCATGCCCACTAAACCATGTCCCGCAGTGCCACGTCCACACGTTCCTTGAACACCTCCAGGGATGGTGACTCCACCACCTCCCTGGGCAGCCTCTGCCAGTGCTTCACCACTCTCTCAGTAAAGACATTTTTCCTAATCACAGAATCACTACAGTTGGAAAAGACCTGTAAGATCATCAAGTCCAACCACCAACCCAACACCACCATGCCCATTAAACTATGTCCCACAATGCCATGTCCACACGTTCCTTGAACACCTTCAGTGATGGTGACTCCACCACTTCCCTGAGCAGGTTATTCCAGTGTCTCACCACTCTCTCAGGAAAGAAATTTTTCCTAATATCCAGCCTAAACCTCCCCTGGAACAGCTTGAGGCCATTTCCTCTTGTCCTGTCGCCAGTCACTTGGGAGAAGAGACCAACACCTCACCACAACCCCCTTTCAGGTAACTGTTAGTTTGGATTGGGAAAGTCTTTTGTTGTTTCAGATTAAAAAAAAAAAAAACCACCCACACCCCAACCAACCCACATCACAAAAGCAAACTTTGGTCAAAAGGAAATTTTTCCGTCGCAAAACCTTCACTTCAGTGAAAGTACCCCCCCCCGCTTTCAGCGAGCCCTGGCTGTGCCTGGGTCGGCATGGTTTACCCACCCGGGCTCCTGGGGGGGGTGAAGAAGAAGAGCCCGAGCGCCTGCAGGTATCCCGCTGAAGCTGGGCCGGGCTGTTGCAGGTGTCACACCATGCGGAGGGTTTGGCCCTCTCATCCGAGCCCATTCCTGGTGTGATGACCGGTTGCTTTATAGCTCAATGATGTCAGTACTGCTTTTCTCCTTTTTTTCTCTTGTTCTTTTTTTTTTCTTTCTTCTTTTTTTTCCCCCCCAAAGTCAGGAACAGTCTTTCGTCATCGCTTTGTGGTGAAAAGTTTGATCCTTCCCCTCCACCCCTTGCCCTCCTGGAGAAAAGTACTTTCTTGTTCCCTCGTATTTCAGGGACTGAAGCGGAGAGTGACCGCCTGTACTTCAGCGGGTGGCATTTGCAGGTTTAGGGAGGTTTTACAGCTGGCATGGAAGACTAGATCGCTGCTCGCTTGTCACTGCTGCTATCTGAGTGAAATAGGTTAAAGCAGAGATAGCTGCATCTGGCTTTAGCACATCAAACAAAATCAGCAGCGTAGCAGTTCTTCAGCGGTATTCTGCTATTCGTGTTGTTTGGGAGCCCTCAGAGACCGTTATCCCACTGCGCGAGGCGCGACGCCAGCCAAACAAGAAACGATCCACGCCCAACGATCTCTTTGCCTGTAAGAGCAGAGACGGCGGACGACACGGAGGTGCAAGGAAACCCTGAGACCATTTTGGTCAGCAGGATGTACGGCGGTATCAGCGCAGCGGCAGCCTGGCCTCTGCCGGGAGTCTGTTAGCGCTGCAGAACACAAGAGTTTGAAAGAAAGGCTTCAAAAGAAACTCGGGAAACGCGAAGCTTAGGCTAACCGCTCCCAGCTGCAGGCTAGAGGACGCCGGCCGCAGCTGGGAGGCAGGCAGGGTGTGATCCAGGCGAGAACGACTAGAAGAGGGAATGATAATGGAGAAGCTGAAAAATGCTTGAGACACCAGCTCCGCATCTAAAACACAGGGTCAGAGAATCGTACAATTATTTAGGTTGGAAGGACCTCTGGAGGACATCGGTTTCAACACCCAGCGACTGGGAGGGAGCGGGGCCGGGGACGAGATAACCTCCCAAGCTCAAAGCAGGCTCAGCTTAAGTTGCTCAGGGTGTTTGTAATACAAAATACACGTTTCGCTGAAGGGATGCGTCAAGTGATGGGAAGCATGCAGCCAGTACGTGGTGGAAGACTAGCAGTAATAAAAACAGTTGGAAGATGAAGTCTGGCTTGTTCTGGGACTTGTGAAACCTCTTTTCAAGCTGACTTACAGAACCCAGAGTGTCAGTGGGTTTCTAGAAAGTGTAAAACACATTTAAGATCACGATTAATAGTCATAACAATACGTTTCTATATCATCCAAATAAGGAACCATTTCCAGAAGTGACTGGCATGTCTCTGCTGGAAATGAAAAGACTCAAAATCCTAAAGTATTTATGCATTTTTGCAGATACCCTGCCCAATCTGTTTAGAATAAGCATTCTGTGCTCCTTCGCCACCTCTCTGACCTTTGACTTGTTTAGTCTTACTTGATAAGGAGACATTTCTTTAATGATCGCATCTGCGAATGACACAAAGTACGGGGGAGCAATGAAAGCCGTCTTTTACCCCTGACATACTTAGCAAGAATACTAATTCGAGAATTATCGTGGTAGGACATAGAGGGTCAATTACACAGGTTGAAAAGGCTTTGGTGAGTTTATATTCCCATTGAACTTCCCTTTCTTGACTACCATTGCTTCATGGAGTTTGTTCCTGTTGTTTTAAACACCTGCTTTGAAGTGGTTCTGTGTTGTAGCACTCAATACCGTGTCACAAGCTCTTTTTAAATAGATGAGATGGACACCTTCATACCCTAGGACTTTCAGATTCGATCGTTTGGCTTTTTTTATACATACTCATTAAATAGAAGCTATAAAGCAAGATAGGGTGAGTGACTCATTTCACTGACAGACACTATGTGCATGTTCTCTTCTTTATCACCACGTGATGGAACAAAAAAAAAAAAAAATCATGCTAACAAAGGCAAAAACGCAGAAGCAGAAGACCTAGCTAACACTGGTTCTCTCTGGCAGACATGAGAAATATCCAAAATCCCCTCCAGAATCCAAAGCGATTAAATTTGACTAGAATCCTCAAAAATGAAACAAAACCAATGTAAGCAGAAAATTATTTAAAACCCAATGGACAAAACCCAACAGCCCACCCTGGGCACCCCGTTGCCTCCATGTAACAGTTAAGGAAAGCCTTCAGAAACCCAAAGTCAGGAACTTTTCTGCTGCGTGTAGCATGACCAGCAGCCCCCTTTATTGTTAAACCGGTTGATGAGATCCATTAAGAGATCAGCTTTTCAGTTATTTATAATTTTGTCAAAATATTTGAGCTAAAATTTCCTCTGCTGGAGGTGGAATATTTATAAAATGTTCCAGGTAAAAATAGTTCCGCTATTTTCAGGAATTAAACTATAAGAGAAGATGATGTTTTCTCATGTTCCTTTTGAGAAGTTCTGTGTTTTGAGAAGCTCTGTGTTTTGGGGGGGTGCTGTATCTTTGGCAGAGGAGCAGCCTCTTCCAAAGGAGTGGCGTCTGCCACCTGATGTTTCATTCATACTTGGTAAGCTTTGAAAGATCTCTGTTTGCCCCAACTCGGGGAAGTCTGATGCCAGCTGTAGAAGTACACCCTGGGGACACCTCTACCAGGATGGTGGACGTGCCTCCCTGCATTGGTATGCGTGGCAAGGTTTTGGTGGCAGGGGGGGCTACAGGGGTGGCTTCTGTGAGAAGCTGCCAGAAACTTCCCCCATGTCCGACAGAGCCAATGCCAGCCAGCTCCGAGACGGACCTGCCGCTGGCCAAGGCCAAGCCAACCTCCACACTGCAGCCCGTGGAGGACCCCACACCGGAGCAGGTGGATGCGCCCAAAGGAGGCTGTGACCCTGTGGGAAGCCCGTGCAGGAGCGGGCTCCTGGCAGGACCTGTGGCCCCGTGGAGAGAGGAGCCCACGCAGGAGCAGGTTTGCTGGCAGGAACTGTGGCCCCACAGGGGACCCACGCTGGAGCAGTCTGTTCCTGAAGGACTACACCCCATGGAAAGGACCCACGCTGGAGCAGTTAGTGAACTGTAGCCCATGTGAGGGACTCATGTTGGAGAAGTTCGTGGAGGGCTGTCTCCTGTGGGAGGGACCCCACGCTGGAGCAGGGGAAGAGTGTGAGGAGGGAGGAGCGGCAGAGACAACGTGTGATGAACTGATCGCAACCCCCATTCCCCATCCCCCTGTGCTGCTGGGGCAAAGAGGTAGAGAAAATTGGGAGTGAAGTTGAGCCCGGTAAGAAGGGAGGGGTAGGGGGAAGGTGTTTTTAAGATTTGTGTTTAGTTCTCATTATCCTACTCTGATTTGATTGGTAATAAATTAAATTAATTTTTTTTTCCCCAAGTCGAGTCTGTTTTGCCCATGATGGTAATCGGTCAATGATTTCTCCCCGTCCTTATCTCGACCCATGAGCTTTTCATTAAATTTTTCTCTCCCCTGTCCAGCTGAGGAGGGGAGCGATGGAGCAGCTTTGGTGGGCACCCAGCATCCAGCCAAGGTCAACCCACCACACTCCCAGACATCTCCTGTGTTACCAGGCACTAGCGTCCAGGGAGCACCACCCTTGGTTCTTCTGCTGATGCTTCCCACATACTGGGCGCTGTTAGCCGGAGTGCAGCCAGCAAGTGGAAAGAAGCAATTACTACTCTTTATTCTGTGCAGCATTGCGTCTGCAAGTACAGGAGAGACATCAACAAACTGCGGGCAGTCCCACAGACGGTCACTGGGACCGCTGGAGCAGCTGGCCTGTGAGGAGGGGCTGAGGGAGCTGTCTGTTGAGCCTGGGGAAGAAGAGGTCGAGGGGGACCTAACTGCTGTCTGCCACTACCGAAAGAGAGGGCATAGCGAAGATGGAGCCAGACTTTGCTCGCAGTGGCCCTGAGAACAAGAGGCAACAGCCATGACTTGCAACAAGGGACATTCCTGCTGAGCATTAGGAAAAGCCTCTCCCCAGGGCATGTTACAGCACTGGTGTGGGTGCCTGGAGCAGCTGAGGAATCTCCATCCTTGGAGGTGCTCAGAAGATGCCTGGACAAGGCACTGAGCAACCTGAACTAGCTCAGGGTCCTGAGTGCATCCTCCGGGCTCCTGGGGCTTTGGCTGTGTGAGCTTGGGGCCAAGCCCGAGACGGTGCGGCTGAGGGCTGCCCCTTCCCTCTGGAGACTTTGGGGAGACTTTCCAGAAAGCTCTGCTGAGAACCTCAGCCAGGGCTGACCCCCTTCCCCAGGAGCTGGTTTTAAGCTGGTGCTCTTGCCCTTGGCTCCTGCCTGAGCAGCCTTGCATGTGCCTGGCCATGCACCGTGTTGATCCAGACCCAGGGATAGGCTTTCCTGGCTTGACCCGAGACCTGCCTTGTCACGATGGACTTGTCTGGCAATCACTAAGCTGTGGCTCACCCTGGTTACTGCCTCCAGACCTGATCCTGACTCTGACTTGACTTCTTAGTTTGACGTTGGACCTGCCTTGGCACCACGGGCTTGTCTGACCATCTGGATTCTCAGCTGAACCTGGCTACCATCACCGGACCCGCCTTGCTCAGGTGCTGTGGGATGGGGCCCTTGCTGGGGAAGCCCCTTCCTCTTCCTGCCTGGTTACCACGCTGGGCTCTCAGCCGCCCTTCCTTTGGGGAGCAACCAGCCCTTGCTGCCCCCAACAACCTTCCCACCCAAATCTTTCTGTGAATGTACAGTGCTCTAGCCAAGTTTAAGGAAAGGAAAAATCAGCTTCTCTGGGCAGGGAAGAAAACGTAGCAGTGAAGACATTGATCTGATGCTCAGGTGCGTGGTGTGTTAGATCTGGGGAAGGGAGAAAGGACCAGAGGAACAAGGACAAGGAAAGGGGTCTAGGAAGGAGGAGGGTGGAGGAAGATGTGGAAATGGACAGCAGTGCAGCTGCTGCAATATCACTCCACTACCCCGTAAATCCCAGGACAAAAGGGTAACATCCGACCCTAGCAGAAGGTACGCACACAGCTTTGTTTCCTCTCCAGCTGCACTATGTCACGAATGATTCACATTCACGTGGCAGGCCTGAATTTTCAAAATAGAAATACCTCCTGCCCCGCAAGCCCTCCTCCACCTCTCTCACCGCATCTCTCAGGCACTGTTAAAAGTCCTTCGTCTGCAGTCGTATTTCAAGGCTGGTCTGCTGGTGATGCCGGGGCTGAGAAGGGGGATGGAGCTGGCCTGCCTAGGGCATATGTCTCCCAAGGCAGCCTGTGACACAAGGATCTCTCTGTGGAGAGGCTCGTCATCTTCTACAGGTCTTCTCAAAGACCTGCTTCTACAGTCACCTGTAGTAAAAGAGAAGTTCTTCAAGGGAGACTGGGAAGATGGATTTAAAACCCTGTGTCTCCTAAACTGTGTTGTAACACAAAACCATGATGCAGTATAACACATTTATTCTCACAGCAGTCATGAGGTAGGGACTTGAAATAAGATTCATTGCTAATTTAGAAGTCTAAGAACCAGGACGTTACTCTGAACAGCATTCTTTGTCACTGTCCCTTACCATTCCTTTAACATTTCCTGAAAAAAATTGAAATAATACATCGTAATGGACCCATGCCGAGGCAGCCTGAGTCCCGCTGGAAGCCCCAGGGAGGCTGTTTTGCAGTGCGGGTGGAAAGGCACCCCGTGGTCGCTAGCAGGAGTGAATAACTGGGGTTTCCGGCAGTGCCCATGTACAGCTGGGTCTCTCGCTTCTGGGGAGATTTATAGGGCTTTCGCATACAGTGCAGGCTGAAAAAGGATGTGCAAACAGAGCAGGCAAATACATTTCTCCGCAGCCTCATTCTGTGACATCATTTCTTTTTAACGGTGAAAATCACTCAGACCTGAAATCAATCACCCTATGGCCGAGCGACAAGAAAGTGCAAAGCACTAACGTCAGCGTGATCTTCAGAAACGACGACAGCATTGGTATCCTTCTCTTTTTTCTGGGGCCATTATGAATGCTGGGTGCATTTTTAAGCGTGCTAGTGTTTCCCAAGCCATTTTGCTTTAGGTAAACGTATAGCCATTGTGCTGCATGTGTGTGTGTGTGTGTACAGCTGCACAAGCACATTTGACATACCTCCTAACGATTGTTTCGCTGAGGCCAGTGACTTGCTATACAATTAGGAGCCTATTTTCTGCAAGAGTACTAAACACTCAGCTATTCTCCTTGAACCCAACAAGGGTTGCTAAATGCTTCAACTCTTTTGGAAAATTAAGACACTTATTTAGGTGACCCAAGCTGGACTTAAGATTGAGGCATCTAGTTAAAAAAACCAACAAAGTTTCCCTCGGTCATTACTACTAACTTCACTCTCTCAGCAGTGAGTACGTATCTGTGTTCTGATTACCCCCAGAGCTGCTTCATGCCGCAGTGCAGCCAGGAGGTGCTCAGGCAGGATGGACTTGCTGGAGGAATCTGCGGTGACCGGACCTGGACACACTAGGTTTGTTTCAAGTCTTTGTTCCCCGCTGTGTTTCCTGTACTGAAAGAATCAGGTGGGACCACGTCACCGAGACATCTCTGTTTATTCAAAACAACCTTTCATCCTTCAGCTTTGTATCATCACGTTCACCCACGTACAGCCTGCTGTGCTCCCTCTAAGGGTTTGCTAAGTTACCCTGAGCTGTTTCCCACAGCATTGCTGTAATTATTGAATGGGTGACTCCGCAATGGTATGACCTTCCCGTGGTTATATTTCGGAGTCCTCAATAGGGCCATTCAAAAATACTGCGGTAGGAAGTGATGGCAAAGATTCATTGGGACAGATAAAGTTTTCAGCTGGGAACTGTTTTACTTTTGAGACAGCATGGTCTCGGGTTGACTTATTCTCCACACCCTGATTCTTAAGCATCCCTGTATCTGAGTCCCAGGCTTGTCCTCGCCGCAGTTTCTTAAAGGTGTTACGGAAACCCTCAGTACTAAAGTAGTAGATCAGGGGGTCCAACGTGCAGTTCATGCTGGCCAACAGCATTGTCATAATTAACACTTGGCGCACGGAGGCCTGTGTTTCTTGCTCGACCTTCATCACCCGGGCCTTTATCAACCCATAAACTGCCAGGGCAGTGTTGTAAGGCACAAAGCAGATGATGAAGATGACCAGATTGACCAACAGGAGACGGACGGTCTTCTGCTGTCGCAGGGTCTTCGTCTGGCTGTCCTGGCAGAGCTCCTGAAAGATCCGAATCGAGCAGTATGTCACAGAGCTGAGAGGCAGGAGAAACCCCAAGATTTCAGCCAGGACAACTAGGGGGAAGAGGTTATTCTGCCACATGTTGTCACTAAAACTTTCAAAGCACAGATACGTGGTCTCGTTCCGTGTCTCACAGTGGTTTTGATTGTGGACTATGGCAGTGGGGATGGAGCCCATGAAGATCACAACCCAGACGATCAGGCAAAGGAGCTTGGCCACCTTAGGGCGCCGCAGATGCCGCCAGCGAAGTGGGTGGACAATGGCAACATACCGATCCAGGTTGATGCACATGAGGAAGAGGCAGCTACCATACATGTTGATCTGGAAGACAGAGCCAGAGACCTGGCACAGGGTGTTACCAAAGGGCCAGTGGTGGTTGAAATAGTAGTAGAGTCGCAGCGGCAGAGGGAGTGTGAAGGTGAGGTCGCTCACGGTGAGGTTGAACATGTAGATCATCACTACAGACTTCAGGCGCAGGTAGCGGATGAATATCCATAGGGCCATCACATTCAGCATCAAACCCGTAATGAATATGAGGATGTAGCCAGGCAGGAGGAGGCGGTGGTTGAAGCTGTAATCCTTGCATGTCTGAGACGCATTGGAAGCTGACATGCCCAGCGGGGATCAGGGGAGGGTCTCGCTGAGACGGCTGAGCCTGCTGGTGGGCTAAGGAGGCACAAAGAAAAGCACTGAGAGAAGTCATTCCCCTCTAAGAAGCTATGGGCAGGTCATTCTCCTCATCTGCAGCTGAGCGGTAGATGGGCACGTCTCTCTCTTGACTGGTGCTGGTTTGGATTGCTGGTCAGTGGTCATCTGGCGGGGATGGTAACGTAGTCAGCTTCTGCCTGTAGTTCAGCAATTCTTTCCAGTGGTTATGGGGATGCTGATGCGATGGAGGATGGTCATCGCCAGTTGTTGAATGTCAGCACAATTCCTGGTCAGAGCGGAAGACCTGGGCAGAAGAGTTTAAGTGAGCGGGGGAAATCTCTTGAAAGGTCAAAATCCCACCAAAATCTTCTGCTGCAAGAACTCTCAAAGAAACCAAAAGACTAAGAAAAATGGATGGTAGAAAAGCGAGTAATTACATGGCAGAAGAAGCCGGAGCACAGAGAAAGTAGTTGTTGTACAGAATCATTTGTCGCTCAGCCCCAGAAAATGCACGTTGTTTTGATGACTGCTGAGAGCACGTGTATACAAGAAAGGGACAGCACAAGAGCACACAGGGAGAGTAGTCAAGGCAGCTCCAGAAAAAGAGAGAGAGAGAGTGAGAAAGAAAAAGAAGAGAGCAAGCATTTTGAGGGAAAAATGCTGACTGGAAGGAACTTAAAATAAAAACTGCATAGTATTGTTTTATATCAGAGAAGCAGGACTTTGTACATCCATTGCAGATAAAAAGAATTATACTATAGTTAGACCTGACTCCACCCTAGCTCCTTTTCCTAGGTGAAACAACCCACACAAACCTGAGCCCCAGCTAGTAGGCGTTCCTTACGTTGCTTACATTGATACAGTTCCTTTGGTGTTCTCTCTTGTGTGGGACCGGTGGTGCCTGTTTGGATTGGATGTCCTCAGATCATTTTCCTGCTTACAACACCATAAAGCGTGAGGCAGCCCGTGTCCCACAAACACAGAGCAGCACACCCAGGTAAGGGAGCACACAGTAAAGCAGGAAGAGCCATGGGATTCATGTGGATAAACATACCTGTGACTCTGACAGGGGTTGTGAGACTGGTAACCGCTCTAGATACTAATGGTAGCACTGCCCTGCCAAACACTGATCGGCTGGAGTGGGTCCAGCGGAAGGCCACCAAAAAGGTCTGGGGGCTGGAGCACTTGCCCCGTGAGGAGATGCTGAGGGAACTGGGTTGTTCGGCTGGAGGAGAGAAGGCACCAGGGGATATAGCAGCAGCCTTCCCATACCTGCAAGGTGGTTACTGGAAGAGGACAGAGTTAGCTGTTCACAGCATGGCAGGGGGACAAGAGGCAATGGGCATAAATTGGAGCAACAGCTATTCAGACTGGGTATAGGGAGAAGTGTTTTCCCTGTGAGGACAGTCAAGCATTGCAGCGGGTTTCCCCAGGAGGTTGTGGAGTCTCCATCCTTGGAGGTTTTCAAGACCAGACTCTATAAAGTCCAGAGCGACCTTATCTGATCTGACAGCTGACCTGCTTTGAGCAGGAGGTTGGGCTAGAGACTGCCTTAATTATTCTGTGATCCTAAAACTAGACATCCACTCCCAAACCTGTCACAGTGGAGCAGGGGTTGGTAAGTGTGACAGAATTCCCCATAGCTGTTTGCAGGTGTTAGATAGGGACTCCCTCACAGAGCCCAAGTAGAGTGTGATTTACCTCAAAAGAAAAGTAGAATTTTCTGTCTAGAGGACATTTTTACATAAGGTTGAGAGTACTGTAAGAGGAAGCTACTCAGCAACTTGACAGGCATGACAAGCACGTCGGACCTTCTGGATGGCGTTGCAGGGCAATGCACAGATCTAGAGGGAGGATCTACTAAAGACAGAAGTGTATGCTGACCTCATAGGTAGGAAAAGATTCATTCTGGCAACAATATGTTAAACAATGAAAGTGGAAGTCTAATACGAGAGAGTAGACAGCTATCAGTTTGCCCATCCTTTTGTGTTGTTGGGCAGGTCCACCACCGAGACAGTTTTCTTAGAGGAACTTCTACTGGTTTGTCAAGCTACATCTGAGTGGCTTTCACCCTTCTTTGTCAATGATGGATGAAAACTTTGTGTGAAGACTTGCGTAAGTTTAAAGTGTAAGATAATCCAGCAAGACAATGCAAATGTGCAAGAATGTTGTTGGTTTCAAGTGAAATGATTGGATGCTTCAAAAAATCTCAAGGATGTTATGCCAGCTTTTGCTAAAGCCAAAACCTTGCGATGACTGCAGACTGAAGAGACTGGTCAGAACTTCGCCTTGACCAAGACAAAGTGGGTGAGACTGAGACTCTGTGAAAGACTACGACCTGCTCTAACATGTGTACCCAGACCAGCCAGGTGTCAGGTGAAGGTGACTTGTCTCCACAGACAAGCTATTTTTTTCAAGAGGTATTCAATAAACACCTCTAGAGAATATAACATGTAAGCACAGTCCATACTGTGTGAGATCAGCGGTCTAGCTACAACTAGTATTCGGTCTCAAATCATGGATGGTGAAGGTGTAATATAAGAACAGTGCAATCATGTAGTTATGCTCCCTCAAGTTCTCTTCCTGCTTCCAGGGATTTCCTGAGGCAGAGGTGACCTATTTGTATTCAGGAGTCCTCAGGGAATTGTTCTTCCATGATTTTTTTCCAGTTGCTTCTTCAGTCCATGTAAAATTTACCATCTACAACATCCAGGCCAGGAGTGCCAAGGACTTCCACAGCTTAATCGCATCTCAGGTGAAGAACCACTCCCTTGTACTCATTTTTGAATCACCACCTGCTAGATTCAGCTCCTAGTTTTAGTAATGGAAGAGACAGTGGAAAAAACCATCCCTATTCACCTTCACCTTATCACTGATGATTTTGTAAACGTCTACCATGCTCACCCTCAGTAACGTTTGGGTTTTTTTGAGGCTCATGGGTCATTGTTTTCATAGTTGTTCCTCACAGAGGAGCCATTCTGTCCTTCTTGCCCTTCTCAGAACCTTTCCACTTCTGCTACAGCCTTTGCGTGCCCTGTGGTGGGGTGCTTAAAACGTACACAATGTTGATGATGTGGATGCAATGAGCTGAGCAGGCGTAGATCTCATTTGCAAGGGGTAATGGTGAGTTCAGATTGGTTTTTCTCATCACTTAGCTGGATGAAATTTCAGCTGTTATTTTAAGGCCAGTCACTCACACTTCTTTTAATCTCTGCAGTCCTTTGCAGCCAACCCTCATCTCTTCTAACTTGAATAATTTTATGTCTCCAACAGATTTGTTATTTCATTATTCATCCCTCATGAATAAGTCAAACAGCCCAAGTCCCAGCGCTGGTGTCTTAGAACTCCACTGAGAAAACCAACCATCCACCCTCATTCTCTGTCCTATCTTTCAGACACGTTTTATCCAGGTAGGAACCTTTTCTCTAACTTTCTTTAAGCATTGGTGAGAGCCCTTTTGAAAGCCTTTTGGAAATCCACATGGGCCCCTGTTCACATACTTGTTGACTCCTTCAAAGAAGGACTGTGAGGCACAGCATCCCTTTATAAAAGCCATGATGACTCTTGCCCAGTAATTAGATGTGACTGCATGCCAATTGATTTTTTCCTTTATTATAGCTTCTGCTAATTTGTTGGGCGCAGACATCAAGTTCCCTGGTCTGAAACCCCCCAAGAGCCTTTTCTCAAATTGTGTCTGCTAGTGAGCCTTTAAAAACAGTTTTAAGCAAATGTTTCTACACCACAGTTAGTCAGGTCTTTCACCCTTCAGTTGTTTCTGGACCTCTGGGGTATAAGCCACGTGGTTTCAGACGCTGCTTGGTTCATGTTGCTGCTCCATCACCATTCCTACCGCCGTTTTGATCAGAGTCAGTCCTTTGATGAATTTCCCCGTAAAGAGAGATTCTGCGGTGGAAATCTCCCAGGCTTTCCTGCCATGAACACCAGTGCAAGAAATGTGTTTAGTTTTTTGCCCACCATCACCTTTTCTTTTTTACTGAGTAGTCTTTCCTTACTTACTAGCCCTTCAGTCTTCAAGACAGCAAACAGCAGAGTTCTAACTGGTAGCAAAGATCACTGAGAGTGGAAAATAGACTGGGGTTTTTTGAGGGGATTTTTTTTCTTGGTGGGTGGATGGAAACACAGAAGCAAGAATCCACTAACGGCGGTGGTGTTGAAGCTAAGCTGATAGTCTCAAATTTGATGTAACAGATATGGTAATCAAGGTCTCAGAGACCTGACATGAGATGTGTACATGCATGGTCTTTGGAAAGATGAAGCTGCGGGAACAGAGCATTTCTCCGCAGAGCTCTGGAGGTACTGTTTTGACTGTCCCTCGCTCAAGAGGAAAGCTATGGGTAAAGCAGGCTGGTAGCAAGGAGACAGAAGAGCTGAAGCTGGTTGGATTACCCCTGTTGGTTAATGTCTGAGAGCCACAGGCCATGTTCTTTGTGCCTGCCTCTAAAAGAACCTCAAGTACTCATTGCTCCACATGAAAGCTGCTGAGAGGACTCAGGTCATCAGCTGTGTAAGGAGGCAATCATCCTCCTCCTCACCATGCGGTGCTGTCTTGAAATCCTGAAGGAACTTTCCGCTTGGTGACTGACTTTATGTGGCCCAGGAGGGGGAAGAAGTATCTTTTTACCTCTCGGTGAAGATCAACATGAGCCCCTGAACGCCGTCTGCCCAGACCATGGCCTCTTCCCCAGCAGGGACAGAAAAGAGCAATTCGAACTACGGATGCTACCTAGGCAGATAGATACTTCTGTCTGTTTTCCGGCGGAAAATGCATTTGTTGCCAGTATTCTTGCTGCGGGAGAGGGGCCAGGGGGAATGATGTAGACACGACACGTGTGCACGTGTTGTGTGTGTGTACATACACACTGAGCGGCTGCTGCAGGGGAGGAGAAGCTGCAGAAACTAGAAGGAGGGGAAAACACCGCTGAGGGAGGAAGAGGTGCTGGTATAGGTGTGAGATGGGGGCAACGTCTGTTGCTGTGTGAGGGGAGAGGAGAACGCGATGCTGGAGGATGGGCAGACAACCCCCCCCAAAAAAAAAAACAGTTGAAAAGAATGCACCGTCCTCCCCTCCCACACACCCCCTCCCACGACCACCCCACTCAGACGACAGCCATGTGCCCCCCTCAAGCGCTCGGGAGCTCCCCAGGGCTCTGGCTGGCGTGGGGTGATGGACTGAGACGAGCCAGAGGTCGGTTCCAGGGTGGGCATCTCTCGCCGGAGCCAGCAAAACAGCTGCTAGGCAAGGAATTCCCACAGGACATGCAAAACCCATGGGGATTTGAAGTTTTTTTCTTTTGAGGGGGGGTGGGAAGCCCTAGCTGTAGTTGCATACAGGGGCTGGAACAGGCAGGCGTGCCCAGAGATGAGATGTATGCCTGGCATCTGGCTGCATGGTCCTGGGCATCTTCTCTCCTAACACCATCTCACCAATAGCCGCTGTCTTCCTAGCACCGCAAAAATGACGAAGGAACACGGCGTGGTGGGACAGGGGGTTACGCATGGGGCTGAGGAATGAGGTGGAAAAAAAAAAGCAGCTAGAAGAATCTTGGCGAGCATGCCGCAGGGTCAGCGTTTCCGAGAGTGACTTGTCGTTTAAACCCTGGAGCGCTTCGGGGCTGCCTTGGGGATGCAGACAGGGAACGCGTCTTTGGGGTGCGGAGCAGTGCAGCTGAAAACACAAACTGTACAAGCCCGCTTAGTAAATCTGAAACCAAGAGGAAGTAACAAAGAGCGCACCAAACCTCAAAAAACCACCCAGCTTTGCTTTAGAAGTCGAATGTATATTTTTTTCATAAATGTGGATGCTTTTTACCTGCTGTTGGTGATATTTTAGCCCCACTTTTCACCTTTTTTCTAACCAAGGAATCAGATTATTGTGATGATTAGAACTGTGAAGACATTCAAGACTTAGGGTGGCTTGTTTTTAATGAGATATACATGACATCAGAGCTGAGACCTCCGTATTTAACTCATGAGGTCCGATCACACTGCAACTGCCTACTCCCTAGACGTGTCACCCCCACCTTCATCTCCTGAGGACCCCGTGGAAGAGGACTTCCATTGTGGGCACCTTGGCAAGTGAGCTCTGCAGGCTGCCCGTGCTTTTAGTATCGCAGGATCCCAAAGAAAGCCTCCGTTCGGATAAATACTGAGATTTGCCTTGCACTTCTAGGTTCACTAGGCAACTGAAGAGGCGTAGAGGGTTCCCCAGTGCCCCGTGGTCAGGTCCGGCAGCGCGTGCATGGCAGCTGGCAAGGAGCGGTGCCCCGTGTGCCCAGACCATCCAGCTCTCCAGATGTTTCCATCTCGCTTACCTCTCTGCTGGTGAAGAGCCAAGGGTGCACGCGGGCTTGCCGGCTGGCGATCATTGTCACTGCAGAGGGCTTGATCCAGGCACCAAAACTGCAAGCAGCTTGAATCAAAACAGAGCCAGGTGGGCTTTTTGGCTACTTGTTCATCCAAATCACAACCGTCCCCTGCCGTGCCATGGCTGGTTCTACGTCTGTCATGCTGCAGTTCATCTCCCCTCCTTTCTCACTTCCTGATGCACTTCTGGCTGGCCACAAAGCATGAACTTTGCTATCCAAAGCTGATAAGCTAAAACGCATCTTATGAAAGCAAGCGTAATTGTGAAAGAAGCAACACCCAGGTGTCCTTGCAACTGAGGAGACCTGCCCTGGGTCATAGTGCTAAAGACTTGCTCATCTTTGCTCCCATGCTAACTCAGCCACCCTCAGGACTGACAGGGGAAAACTAAAACATCCCCCTCCCCAAAATACTGCCAAACAGGAGGTAGAAGTGAAATACGGGAAGTGAGAGCTGATTTCACCACTAGCCAGCACAAAGTCTCAGAGTCCTGTCATTCCCATGGGCTTGGGCGCTTTGGGGACGAGCTCCTGTGCGGGGGCCCAGCTGTGCACCGCTGGCACGTGTCAGGGACCCAAAAAGAACCGAGCTCTGAAGAGGTGTCAGTGCCTGTGGCAGGCAAAGGCATCTTTGCCACAGACGTCAGTCCCTGTCATTCAAGGCTACGGGAGGCACAGCGCTAGGAAAGCGCAGGGGCTGATTTAGCAGGACATCTGCGACCCGGCACCGCCAAGTGTAGCTGGGAAGGGAGCTGCCCTTCTGCAGAGCCCATCTGGCACTCTGTTGCTTCAAGTCCTATTTCTGCTTTGCCAGTCCCAGCACACCTGGAGAAGACACGGGTCACGGGGACACTCCTAATCCTACCGTCGTCCTTCCCCAGCAGCAGCTGCCCCGAGGAGGAGGT
The DNA here is from genome assembly GCF_030936135.1 of Gavia stellata. NCBI lineage: Eukaryota > Metazoa > Chordata > Aves > Gaviiformes > Gaviidae > Gavia > Gavia stellata. The sequence continues at coordinate 132,169,626 of NC_082594.1, forward strand.
GCTGTGCCTGCGGGCTCCCTCTTTCTCTGCAGCCCCTGCCCGGCTCCTCTGCCTGCTGGCTGTTGCTGCTGGTGTTTGACTTTCTCACTCCCTGCCTCCCTTGTTCCGCCGTCACTGCCTCCTCATTCAGGGAGTGACACGCCGAGGGATATATGTTCCTGCTGCTCGTAAATCCTTGGAGGGTACAATAGCACTCGAACCACCGATCCCACCCTGCTCCTTTTTAGTGCCTCTCTTTTTTAACCAGACCCCCTTTCCTAGTTGCTGGGATCTTTGTTCTCACAGCTTTTTGTGTCTCTTCAGTTGCTGTCAAGGCTCTGGTACCGATAAAGGCTTGCAGATATACTGGGGGGGTGGGTGGGGTGGGTGCCTTCTCCCTTTGCAAAAGGAGTCTCTGACACCCTCCATGGGAACTTCCCCCTCCCCTGCAGCCCTCGCCCCCCGCACACATGTGCACATACCTGGCTGAGCCCGGCAGTCCTGGCTTTACCGCGTGCGTCAGAAGAGGAGGACACGGTGGCACTTAGCCTAGCCCGTGAGCCCCCCCTGACCCACAGCATCCCTCACCCAGCCAGGTTCACTCACCTCACCGGGTCTCGGTGCTTCAGCCCACCAACTCCATCTCCCCCCGTCCCGGTGGGCTCACACCTTTGCCCTTCACTGTCTCTTGGAGGCTCAGCTGGTGGGGAAGAGCAGCGCAACCCCCGGCATTTCCTCACCGCTGTCTGAGTCGGCAGCAGGTAAGACCAGAATACTGGGGTGTGTGTCGGAGGCTACACCCTGATGCTGCAGATCCCAACACGCCTGTCGCCTCGGAGTGCTGGCTCCAGAAAGCAGGAGCAAGGACCCAACAGAATGAGGGATGCAGGGAGCTGGGAAGGCAAGGAGAGAGGTGGAAAGCATGCTACAACAACGGGGCTGCTCAGGTTTGAAAGGGTGACTGATAATTCCCAGTGCTCTTCAGACCTCTTTGTGCAGGGAAATGTGGAAGAGCACAGCAAAGGGGTTAACCCACATGTGGGGGCCATGGTGGAAGAACCATAGCAGGGCCAGAGCAGCCGTGTTTCACCTTCTGAATGATTCAGACAGGAAAAGGAGAAACCTCTGGGCCGCACGAGGAGTGTCACCTTCCAGAGCAGTCGGGACAGTGGGCACTTCCCAGGCCTGCTGGAGGAACCGCAGGCTTTTCTTCCAGGACATTTCAGCTCCCTGGTCACAGAACTCACATTTTCCTGAACTCACAGGGGCTCTTCGGAAAGGGCTACCCACTGAGGGGCAGCCACTCCGTTATGTCTGATTAGGAGAAGGGCAAGGACCATCCCCCTTGCCATAGGGAAGAAAATGAGGAGGGTTAAGGGAAAGCTGCCAGGGAAAGAGTTAAGAGAGCCAGGGAGCAGCCGGGCTGTGTCTGTTTGCCGTAGCTATGTGGGCTGCAGGGTAGAAAAGAAGAATCCCCAGCCTGGAGGAGGCAGATGAGGGAGGGTCCTCAAGGACGGCGGCTGGGGATGAGGGAGGCAGCAGGTCTTCCCCAATCTGCTCCCATGAGCTGTCACTGCAAGGAAACTCTCCGGCTCCCCAAAGGGCTTGGTGACAAAGTGATGACGAGCTGGTGGGTCTAGCGACAGCTGCTTGGTGCTGCCAGGTTTTTCTTGCGTGGAAGGCTCTGCCTGCTGCTGGCTGGGTCCTGGGCTGCTTCCTGCTGATGAAGTGACTTTGCTGCAGAGGAAGACAACCGGATCGCCTGCTGACAGGACGGCAGAGACCGGGGGTCTGACACTGATGCTGTCCCCAGCCATGTGAGCTCCCTCTGACGGATGCCCACCCCAGAGCCCTAGTTCCGAGCTCTCCCACGATGCTGCCTGAGCTGTAGGTAGGGAACAGCACCGGCGTAGACACCCTCGCAGGACCAACCTCCCAGGTTTCTGCGGGCCACCGGGTCTCCGAGGCACACCAGGGCAGCCCATGGTCATTGCAGGGGTTACCCGCACGTTGCAGTGCTGGGCCGGAGCTGCTGTGAGAGCGACTGTTGGGCAGAGGCAGCGGGAGGCCGCAGGGGAGGATTCAGGCAGCTGCTGCACCGTGGCTGAAGGTGGAGTTTTGCCGGCGACAGGATGGAGATGGTGTGGCTGTACGTGGTGCTGATCCCCGTGCAGCACGTCCTTGCTGTGACATGGCTGTAAGTATGCTTTGCACTTGTGCTGTCTGGATTGGAAAGTCACCTGGGGAGGTGCTGTCTCCCAAGAAAACAGGCAGATCTGTGGGAAAAAAGGGTGGAAGAAGGAACCTGGGCAACCCAAAGGCAGCACATTGGAAGGGGCATCTCTGGGAGCATGAGTGGAGAGGGATGGTAAAGCTGAAGAGGCACAGACCAGGGTGGGGAGCAGGAACGTCCAATTCAATACTGACAAGAGGCGGCACGTCCCTTTCCCTGCCCCGTTTCTGCTCTAAAATAAGGCTATAGAGGGCTAGTCCCCTGCAGACATGGCCCTGGCTCCAGCCCATCTGCGACTAAACCTCTCCCCTGCCCCACAGGTACCTGGCCAAGCAGCCTTCCCTGCGGGCGGTCCTCCGGGACCCCAGTGGCTGTGAGGGTCTGATGGGGCTGGTAGAAGAGCAGGTCCGCGTTTGCCGGCGGCAGGTGGAAGCCATGGATGCAGTCAAGCGAGGCGCGGAGCTGGCTGTCGAGGAGTGCCAGCACCAGTTTCACTCTCGCCGGTGGAACTGCTCCACCTTGCAAGGGCTGCAGGTCTTCGGCAAGGTCGCCATCCAAGGTCAGCGAGGGGGAGGCGGCGCAGGCAGAGTTGGCATGGGGTCCCTTCAGTATGCCCATGGGGTCCCCCCTGACACTCCAGCCTTTCCTGGGCTAGTGTACAAGTGTCACACTGGGGACCAACTCCAGCGCGGCCAGTGCCTTCCTCCATGTACTAACATAGCTGCTCAAAACAGAGCAAACTGAAACACACGCATGTGCTCTTACAAATATTAATATTCTGGCTAAACTTCTTCCTCATTCGGCCAGGCTTGGCTTTCAGGTCCCACCTGGACCATTCTGGGTACCAGCTCTGCAGACTGGCAGATCTCCCCCAGCCTGCCAACAGCCCAGCCCTTTGGAGTAGGAGCTCAAATCAAACCTTTTGCTCTGAGGCTGCAGTCCCTTTTTGTTGCAGACCAAGGAAAAAGAACCTGCCTATGCCCCCACAACAGCACTGAACAGATTTTGCATGTGTTTGGATGGGAGGAGCCATACAGAGAGCCATGAGCAGGGTCTCTCTGGCTCCTAGAGACAGGGTGGCAGGGTCCTCCCTGACAAACCCCTCTGCATGGGAGGCTCAGCCCCTGGCTTCCCCCACCACAGCTCCCCTTTGACAGCCCTTGGGGGCTGCTGAATCCTCTCCTGCAATGGGACAGCCGGCCCAAGAATTGAGGGTGCCAAAGGCAAGGGCACTGAGCCAGAAGAACTCCCCAGAGCCGTTGCCCTTGCTGGCTCCAGGCCTCGGGAACTGCAGCACTGGGTGAACACCCTGACAGCGTTTTCTCCCGAGTCTCCATCTGAATGCATCCTTCCTGCAGGCAGTCACAGCCTCTTTCCCCCGTGCCGCGTCCCGTCAGTGCCTTCCCCCTCCTGGTGCCATTTCTCGCCCTGCTGCAGGCACACGGGAGTCTGCTTTCATCCACGCCATCTCCGCTGCCGGCATTGCCTTTGCTGTGACTCGCGCCTGCAGCCGCGGAGAGCTGGAGAAGTGTGGCTGCGACCGCAAGATCCGAGGAGTCAGCCCTGAAGGTGAAGGAGGAGGCCGGTGGCAGGGAGGGGGGTGTCAGAGGAGAAGATTCATGGGGGAGACCCTCACCAGGGAGGAGACACCTCCCTTCTCCACAGCCCTCAGCCCTTTGGGAGCTCCTCCCAGGGCTTCTCCTTTTTCATCTCATGGCCGCTTTCCCTCTGCAGGTTTCCAATGGTCAGGCTGCTCCGATAACCTGTCTTATGGGATTGCCTTCTCTCAAGCCTTCGTAGACAACCCTGAGAGGAGCCGCGGCATGTCCTCCAGCCGAACGCTCATGAACCTGCACAACAACGAGGCTGGGAGGAAGGTAAGGGCAGGAACAAGGGCTGGGAAGCAAGCCTGGCTTCAGGGGCTTCTCCCTGGCTAGGTGGAGCTCAGTCCAGCCCCGTTACCCCGAGAAGCAGTTTGGGGCAGCCACGAGTTCCCGGAGCGGGTCTGCATCCTCCTGCCTTTCCTCAGCCCAGCACTGCTCCGCTCTCACCGAGCTGGCTCCTTGCCTGCACAGAGCAGGGCCCCAGCCCCCCCCACCCGCCTCTGTGCACAGTCTCCATTTCCTCACAAAGCCCAGCTGTGATTTAACTTCCTTGGCCTTTTTTGCAAAGGAAATTAGTTTCCCCATTCTGCTCTGAAGGGCTTCCCTGCCCCTCCAGCCCCTCCTGAGCAAAGACACCATCTTCTGCAGGGGCCGCTGTCAGAGCTGGTCCCTTGAACATCCTCTGGCTCTGGGTGGATCTATTCCCCTCCCCACAGCCCTGCGGGCCTGAGCAGGTCCCTGTCTTTTCCCTTGCCTCAGGGATTTCTCTTACAGACCTGTTTCCCCCAGAGTGGATCCCCTTCTGTTTCATATTGGCCTGGCTTAAAAAGACTTTTTTGCTCCCTT